>NC_090819.1:133093388-133309232 GCF_000390325.3 Nicotiana tomentosiformis
TGCCTAATGTAGATGGTCTTCGAGAGCTGATTCTTGAGGAGGCCCACAGCTCGCGGTATTCCATCCATCCGGGTGCCGCAAAGATGTACCAGGATTTGAGGCAGCACTATTGGTGGAGGCAGATGAAGAAGGATATAGTTGGGTTTGTGGCTCGGTGTCTAAACTGTCAGCAAGTTAAGTATGAGCATCAGAGACCGGGTCGCTTGCTTCAGAGGTTAGAGATCCCAGAGTGGAAGTAGGAGCGGATCACTATGGACTTTGTAGTTTGGCTCCCACAGAATTCTTGGAAGTTCGACGCTATTTGGGTTTATTGTGGATCGGCTGACCAAGTCTGCGCACTGCATTCCATTTGGTACTACTTACTCTTCAGAGCGGTTGGCTGAAATTTACATTCGAGAGATCGTTCTCCTGCATTGTGTCCCAGTTTCCATCATTTCAGATAGGGGTACTCAGTTCACCTCGCAGTTTTGGAGGACCGTGCAGCGAGAGTTGGGTACTTAGGTTCAGTTAATCATAACTTTTCACCCTCAGACGAATGGGCAGTCCGAGTACACTATTCTAATATTGGAGGACATGTTGCGTGCTTGTGTCATTGACTTTGGGGGTTCATGGGACCAGTTTCTGCCACTCGCGGAGTTTGCATATAACAACAATTATCAGTCGAGTATTCAGATGGCTCCGTACGAGGCTTTGTATAGAAGGAGGTGTAGATCTCCGGTTGGATGGTTTGAACCGGGTGAGGCTAGGATTTTAGGTACAGACTTGGTCCATGATGCATTAGATAAGGTGAAATTGATTCAGGAGCGGCTTCGCACAGCGCAGTCTAGGCAGAAGAGCTACGCGGATAGGAAGGTCTGTGATGTGTCTTTTATGGTTGGGGAGAAGGTTTTGCTGAAGGTATCACCCGTGAAGGGTGTTATGAGGTTTGGGAAGAGGGGCAAGTTGAGCCCCCAGTTCATTGGGACTTTTGAGGTGCTTCAGAGGATACGAGAGGTGGCTTATAAGCTTGCCTTGCCACCCAGCTTGTTGAGTGTGCATCCAGTATTTCATGTTTCCATGCTCCGGAAGTATATTGGAGATCCGTCCCATGTTTTGGATTTCAGCAATGTTCAATTGGAGGGTGATACGACTTATGATGTGGAGCCGGTGGCTATTTTGGATCGGCAGGTTCGAAGGTTGAGGTCAAAGGATATAGCTTCAGTGAAGGTGCAATTGAGAGGTCAGCCTATGGAGGAGGCCACCTGGGAGACCGAGCGGGAGATGCGGAGCAGATATCTACGCCTATTCGAGACTCGAGGTATGTTTCTAGACCCGTTCGAGGACGAACGGATGTTTAAGAAGGGGAGGATGTAATGACCCGGCTGGTCGTTTCGAGAGTTATAACCCTGTTTTCCCCATTCCTACTTCTTTTTGGTGTTATTCAGCTATATTATGTTATATCGGGTTAGTGAGTTCGAGTCCGGAAGGAACTCGGAGTGAAATGAGACACTTAGTCTCATAATTGAAAAAAACAAATTGAGTTAGAAAAGTGGACTTGATATGGACCTATGGGTAAACGACCTCGGATTTGAATTTTGATGATTCCAATAGCTCCGTATGGTGATTTTGTGCTTAGGATGTTCGGAATATTATTTGGAAGTCCGTAGAGGAATTAGGCTTGAAATGCCGAAAGTTTTATTTTTGAGAAGTTTGACCGGGGGGGGGGTTGACTTTTTGATATCGGGGTCGGAATCCGATTCTGAAAATTGGAATACCTCTGTTATGTCATTTAGGACTTGTGTGCAAAATTTGAGGTTAATCGGATGTGATTTGATAGGTTCCGTAGTTATTTGTAGAAATTAGAAATTTCAAAGTTCATTAGGCTAGAATTGGGGTGTAATTCATGGTTTTTGCGTTGTTTGAGCTGATTTCAGGATTCGACTAAGTTCGTATGATGTTTTAGGACTTGTTGGTATATTTGGTTGAGGTCCCCAGGGCCTCGGGTGAGTTTCGGATGGTTAACGGATTAAAATTGAACTAGAACAACTGCTGCAATTTCCTTCTGTTGGAAATTACTTCTACCCAGAAATCGAGCCCAGATGTGAGCCCAGATCGAGCTCAGGGTCAAGGGTGACGATCGAAGCCCAGATCGAGCTCAGGGTCGAGGGCCATGATCGAAGCCATGATCGAGCCCAGAGTCGAGGGCCACGATCGAAGTCATAATCGAGGGATGGGATCGAGAACCAGGATCGAGGGGCAGGACCGAGGACCAGGATCGAGGACCTCGATCGAAGTCCAAGATCGAGGCAGCACTGAGGATGTCTGGGCAGAATTATAAAAATAGGGACTTCGTCGCATTTGCCATTTTTGATTAATTGGAGCTTGAGGAGAGACGATTTTTGATATATTTTCAAGGAAAACTTGAGGTAAGTCCCTTGTGATCATTTCTACTCCATAATATTGAATTATCATCGAATAATCCGACTAGATTACATGATTTTGAGGTGTAAATCGGAGATTGGGACTTAGAAATTTGGAAATAAGATTTGTAAATTTGAGGGTCGAGTTGAGGTCGGATTTTGGTAAAATTGGTATGAGTAGGCTCGTGGTTGAATGAGCTTTTGGATTTTGTAACTTTTGTCGGGTTCCGAGACGTGGGCCCCACAGGCAATTTTTGAGTTAAGTTTTGGATATTTATGGAACAATCATTATTATCTTGTGGAATTAATTCCAATAAATTTTATTGACTGAAACAAATTATTTGTGACTAGATTCGAGGTATTCTGAGGCCAATTTGCAAGACAAAGGCATAGCAAAGTAAAAAGTTTTATGTTTTGAGGTAAGTAACGATTGTAAATCTAGTCCTGAGGGTATGAAACCCTCGATTTTGTATCATTCTACTATTTTTAGTGATGCAAGTACTAGGTGACGGGCGTGTGGGCGTGCACTGTTAGGGATTTGTGACTTGGTCCGTCCCGTAGCAACTGTAAAGTTGCATACTTTGTTGAAACCATTGATACTTATATGTTTTAGAAAGCTTTTATGTAAATTGGGTTGAATGCCATGTTTGGGCCTTGCGCCAATGCTGTTTGGACTCTTAGGGGCTGTTTCTTACCATCCTCTCACTGTTTTCGATTGCAAATCTATACTCAGTCATGTTTATACTTGTTTACCGCATAACTCAGTTTTATGACTCTATTTTGATGCATATAAATATTTTGGCCCGAATGCCCTATTTTACTGAAATGCTTGAGTGGCCTGATTTGTGGATTAGTGTGGATCGGGGTTGCCCTCCTGCAGCATACTTTATGACTGAGTGAGGCCGAGGGCCTGATTTGTGAGGATGAGTGTGGATCGGGGCTGCCCGCTTGCAGCATACTTTATTATTATCGCATGTGAATTGTCCGTGCAGATTATAGTGCTTGGGCTGAAGGAGCCCCTCCGGAGTCTGTACACACCGCGCAGGTACCTACTGAGTGCGAATGCCGAGTATCGAGTGCTGAGTGACTGAGAGACAAGAGTGATTGTGAGGTATGCCCGAGTGGCAAGAGTGATTGTGAGGTATGCCCGAGTGGCACGAGTGACTGTGAGGTTTGCCCGAGTTGTATATGAGTGATGTTCTGCCTGAGGGGTTGTTTATGATTTCATCATTTTTGCTCACCTTTGCATTGAGCCTTTGTTTGAAAAAATATTATTGGAAAAATGTCTTTAAATAATATTTAGTGAAACTGGGTTTAAACGAGATGTTTGATTCAAATCCTGATTTTTTAAGAGCATGTGGTATTTTACTGAGATTTCCTGATATGAACGTTTTATGCTTTATTGCTCGTCACTACTTCTTAGTCTTTATTTATTGTTGTTACTTACTGAGTTGGCATACTCACGTTACTCTCTGCACCTTGTGTGCAGATCCAGGTGTAGCTGGACATGGTAGCGGTTATTGAGTGTTCTGGTTGCAGATTTTCTTGGAGATAGCAAGGTAGCTGTTTGGCGATCGCAGCCCCTTCTCTTCTCTCTCTTATATTCCTCTAGTTGTATTTATCTATTTTCTGGGATGAGTTAGCCTTGATATTGTTAGACAGATTGTAGTATATGCTCATTACTAGTGACACCCCGATGTCGGGCTTTTCTTTTCCGCACTTCTATTTTTTTTATTTGAACTCTTTAAATGGAGGTTTTATGTTAAATAACCTTGAAATTATCTTTGAAATGAAAATATCATTTTGTTTTGGAAATGAGTCGGCTTGCCTAGTTCCACGATAAATGCCATCACGATACGGGTTAATTTAGGGTCGTGACATTTATTTGTGTGTTGTGTGGGAACTGATAGAGAAGTAGGTTCTCTATACAGTTTGGTGGACTCCTATGTTTCTATCAATTGGTATCAGAGCAGGTTCTTTCTATAAGTCTAACACCTAGAAAGGATCCTCATGACTGCTCCACCAAACTTTGAAGAAGGTCAATCTACCAATAGATCACCAAAGTTCAATGGACAATACTACGAATAGTGGAATACAAGGATGCATGATTTTATCATGGCTAAAGATTTAGAGCTCTGGGATGTTATCTGTGATGGACCCTTCTTCCCTATAAAGAGCATTGATGAACCAGCAGTGACAGCTCCCAAGACAAGGAAGGAGTACAATGATGCTGAACGCAAAGCTATAGAGAAGAACTTTCGAGCAAAAAAAATCCTTGTCTATAGTATTGGACCAGACGAATACAACAGGATCTCTGCCTGTCAATAAGCCAAGGAGATCTGGGAAGCTCTCCAAACAGCACACAAAGGAACAACTCAAGTCAAGTAGTCGAAGATTGACATGCTCACCACTGAGTATGAATTCTTCATGATGAAAGATGATGAGTCCATTCAGGATATGCACACTCCATTCACCTCCATCATCATTGAGGTTCACTCTTTGGGAGAAATCATTTCAAGGAACAAACTTGTCAGGAAAATACTTAGTGTACTACCTGGTTCGTGAGAAAGCAAGGTCAATGCTATCACAAAGGCAAAGGATCTACAAAAGTTGACCATTGATGAACTCATTGGAAATCTTAAGATGTATGAAATAAAGAAAAAGAAGGACCGTGAAAGAAGAGAACCCAAAAGGGAGAAGAACCTAGTCCTCAAGGCTGACTATATTTACTCAAGTGGCGAAGATGCTTACATGGCCTATCTAACAAAAAGATTCCATAAAATGGTGCGCAAAAATGGAGGCATTCCAAAAAAGGGTAGCTCCAGCAGATCAAAAGGCTATGACTTGTATCACAAATGTGGAAATCCAGGACATTTCATCAAAGGTTGTCCTTTGTACAAGAAAGATCATTACAAGCATAACACATGTAAAGCAGCCAAGAGGAACCCGGTTCCTGACAGAAGATTCAAGAGAAACGATATTGATGACAATGTTGTGAAACAAGCTTTTGCTGCATGAGGAAATTCCTCCAGTGAATAAGAAGGAGATGATGAAAAAGGTGGTACCTCAATGATGGGCATTGAAAAAGAAGCAACAAGTCTATAAATCTTGTTGATTTCAGTTAGTTGGATTTTTGGAATTTCGTTTTTTTCTAGCAGCAAACAGTTTGTTTCTTTGTTCTGTTATTGCATGTTGTACATCTTCCTCAAGTTTTTAAGGACTTTAATTATCTTTAGATTCTACTTAGCGGTCGTTTGGTATGATGGATAAATAAAATTTCGGGATAAAAAATTAGTATTGCCTTATATCTTGTTTGGTTACTAATCCTGGAATAAGTTATCCCAGGACTAAAAATAATACCGGGATAATTTATAACTATCAGATTGTGGAATAATAATCTCATGATAAGTTCTCCCAGGATAAAATAATAAAATTGATAATCTCAGGATTAATACAACATATCAAACAATCAATAAGAAATAACATAATAATAACTAATCTTAACATAATTAATCTCAGTATAACGAATCCTAGCATAACTTGTCTTCAAACCAAACGATCCCTTAGAGTTCCCCTTGCTTTTATGTGTAGATTCTGATGATGTAGGAAATTAGCTTTTGTATGATTCTGGAAATGACTTATTTGTCTTGTTTAAATGCATCTAACTGGTGGTCTTTAGACATCATCATGAATTTAGAAGATAGCATTTCAGATTGCATCTAAATACCACTTTTTGAAATTTAAATCTCATCTTCAAAATTTCAGTTAAATGTATAACCAAACAATATTTTGAAGATGAGTAGAATCTTTTATTTGATGTATATGTTACAATGCCTTCGTATGAAGGAAGATTGAGGGTTACATTAGATAAGTAGAGCGAGCCAAAATCGAAAAGAAGAGTATGAAGGGCAACAACTCACTGATAATAAGAAGAAATCACATTCTCGTCCTGATAGATGACCAACTTGTTAAGGCATCTTTCTCAATGATCATCCTCTCCCATTCTAGATCTTTTCTCTTTTTTTAGGGATAAGTTCATTTACATTCCCTCGATATGGACAGGTGTGAAGCAACTTCACGATCCAATGAATTCCCTAAAATCGGATGGAAAAAAGTACAAAATTTTATGGACAAATGGGTCTTTGTTCTGTTTTCAAAAATGAAATCCTATTCAAACGCTAGATAAAATAATCTCTAATTTTATATCCGGATTATATTTCTTCCCCTATAACCAAACAAAATGTAGCTACCATTTCTAGTTTCAGTTCAAGTCTCCTTACAGCTTTCTGCAGAGCTCAGTTGAGGAAATCCGAAAACCTGACCATTCCTATGATCACAGTCGTTGAATACTCCCGAGCCCGGAATAAAAGTGTGGTATTTTTGGACTCAAGCGACCAAAATAGGTAAAAATAAAGATTGAACACCATAATATATATAACGGGTTATTCACCGCGTTATACCTTAACAACATGTTTGTCTGTTAAAGTATATCGCGGTGACTTATCACGCTTTATTTGAACTAAAATGGGCGGAAAGGTATAACACCCATATATATATTGCGCTATAGTATATACCGCAATATAGTATAGCGCGGTATATATGAGCGCTATACCTATATAAAAAAACGTGCCCTTCTCCTTCCCCACCATACGAACTAGTAACCCCCTTTTCCCCTTCAATTTCCCCATTACAGCACCCCCCCCCCCCCATTTTAAAGAAAACAAGCTCAGTTGGAGCCCACCGGTCCCACAAAAAGTGTATATTCTCAGTATTGTAGCAAGCTAACATCGTATCTAAGGCGTTATCGCGTAGTGGGTTGCTCGTTTCGGCTCCAAATCATCAAATCTTCAAATTTACAAAAAATTAAAATCAAGGTATTTTGACTTATTTTTTTGTTAAAACTCATGTATAAAAAATGCCTATTAGTTATTTTTTACTGTGTTCTATGTTATTTCGCGATTATTTTTTGATTTAATTAATTTATTATTTTTTATCCAGATTATATTATTAGTGTTCTAAACAAATGAGTAAAATAGAGAAATTGTTATTTTATGAATAACTAATGTTTTTAGTTGTTATTAAAAATGTTTATTAGTTATTTTTTGTTGTGGTATATGTATTTTCGTGATTATTTTGTGATTAAATCAATTTGTTATTTTTTATCCGGATTAGATTATTATGTGCTAAAAGATTAGTAAAATAGATAAATTGTTATTTTAGGCATAATTAATCTTATTTAGATGTTATTGTTGTACATATATTAATATGTAACTTTATTGTTGTTTAGTTCCCTGTAGTGTTATGTTATGCGCGTAATTTTAATGTAGTGCCCGTTGTAATGTAGTGCCCTTTAGAGTAGTAAAATGTAGTGCCCTTTAGCGTAGTATCTTTATAATTATTGAAATTAATCATTTAATTATCTGTTAAACATAAAAATATCTGAAAAAGATGATAGTTCAAACACAAACTCTCTAATTCTAGTCAGCAAACTTAAGAAAATAACATTAAAAACAGAAATATTTGTCAAACTATCATATAAAATAATAAACTAACATATAAAATGATAAACCAACATATAAAATAATAAACCAACATATAAAATAATAAACTAACATATAAAATGATAAACCAACATATAAAATAATAAACTAACATATAAAATAATAAACTAACCTATAAAATAAGAAACAAACATATAAAATAAGAAACTAACATATAAAATAATAAACAAACATATAAAATAGTCAAACTAACATATAAAATAATAAAGTAATATATAAAATAATAAAGAAACATATAAAATATCTAAACTAACATATAAAATAAAACAATAACATATAAAATGATAAACCAACATATAAAATAATGAATTAACATATAAAATTATAATATAGAAAATGTATTGAACCAAGTAACAATATAGTAAAAATATCGGAATAAATTTTATTATTAAAGATGTTGCAATATATTTAAAGATGTTAAGCAATTAAAAAGAAAAATACTTTAATTAATATTGTTCAATTTATAGTCATCGTCATGGAGGTTCCGCATGTGCATCCCAGACTTGCATCGCTAGAGCTACTGTTGCTACAGGCCGAGCATAGGTCTTCATACGTATGGGATGGGCAATGTTTTTCCCAGACATACCGCGCCAGACGTATAGACGATATGTGGGAGTTCATTAGGGGCCACCCACTCCATCCCCATATAGTTAGACGCCTTCAAGATACGGGTTTCTACAGGATCATAGAGATCGGCCGGTTGCACTTCAACTGGGCATTGATCATGGCTATGATAGAGCGATGGCGACCAGAGACGCACACGTTTCATCTACCCATCGGTGAGGCTACCATCACGCTTGAGGACGTTGAGGTTCTTTTTGGTCTGTCAGTTGATGGACTACCTGTAGCTTACCTACATGCTCTTAGAGAATATACGAGATTGCAATACCTGTAGATGTTGCAGCGACTCACCGGTTTCCAAAAAGCGGAGGAGACTGCATTGAGTGGGGCTAATCGTTTGCAGTTGACGCCCGTCCGGCAGCATCTGGAGGTGATGGATGTGGACATTGAGGATGATTCACCCGCGGAGGAGACTGCATTGAGTGGGGCCAGTCGTTTGCAGTTGACGCCCGTCTGGCAGCACTTGGAGGCAATGGATACGGACATTACAGATGATTCACCGGCGGAGGTTATCGACCGGTATCTTAATGCTGCTGATGTTTGGTGGTGTATTGTTCCCGAACACTTCGGGAAACCTAGTCAGCTTGATATTTCTTCATCATCTTGAGCGGCTAGATGATTTACCTAGTTACAGCTGAGGTGCAGCTATTTTAGGTTACCTGTATAGGCAGATGTGTCGGGCGAGCATGGGCACCCAGAGAGACGTTGCCGGATTTTTGCCGCCGCTGTAGGTGAAAACATAGTCAATTCTTTTCATTATTATAACATACATAATAAAATAATAACTTAAATTTTACGTCCATAATGTATATTAGGTTTGGGCCTGGGAGCGGTTCCTGTAGTTATAGCCACCTCTACCACCCATCGCTCCAGATGCACCACCTCCATCGTTTCTGCCTTTAGCTAGGAGGTGTGTTGATAGGCGAGATTACGGATGCGAGGTCGAAGCTTGACATCATCTCCCCTATACAGGGATTTGTTGGATTTGCTTGAAAGCACGCAGGTACATGTATACTTAAGTTTACTTGGCCTGGCTTTATAAGTGTCGCGTTTACTCATGATTCCTGTGTTTAATTAATAGTTCATATTGAGGCCATACAATGGCGTGCTCATAGATTGTTTACCCGATTATTGATCCCACGACTGAGATATGTGGAGCTCTTCTGTTCAACTAATATGTCTCGATATTGTCGAGCATCATGCCACCGAGCGAGTCCTTCGCCACTTTGGTCGACCGTAGCTTGTACCTATCCTGCCCGCTTGGTTTAAGACACATTGCCAGCGGGATGATCATTCCTTGGTTGACCAGACATACATGGATTGGCTAGAGGCCCAGATTGAGGTTTGGGACCAGATGTATGACCTGATTCCTCCACCCCCTGCACCTGAGCGTACAGATGGTAAGCATGAGTATATGGGCTGGTATCGCAGTGCTACCCGATTCATGTCGGGAATCCGGTTCATCAACGATAATGGCGAATGACAATTGTTTTTTTTCTTGGGGTGTATTTTAAAAGTTGTACTGAAGTTTTAATACTAAATATCAATTAGATTTAACCCCAATGGAAACATAATTTTATTTCATACATTTTGCAAGCTCAACATTTACATACACTTATTACAACAAATTACTGCAATAAAGCATTCAAAAGATCATTCCGAATAATGGTTTGAGGAATATAACAGAGCCAGTCGTGATCCGACCTGTTGCCCAACTCCTAGTGACAAACACAAAAGCTATTCCCTGGAATTATAACAAGACTGTCATGACATACAAAGGAAAAGAGATAGTTGAAGAAACAGGTGAAATAAGGGGGCTTGACCCGCTCTGGAAGGTGTTATTCACCAGAGGAATTGAGAAATGCTAAGCAAGCCAGGGAAAGTCATTTGCCAGTGAAAGAACCCGTTGCAGAAAAAGAAGCGGAGGAATTCCTTAAGAAGATGAAATTGCAAGACTACTCAATCATTGACCAACTAAGGAAAACTCCTGCTCAGATATCTTTGTTATATCTTCTTTTGCATTCAGAAGAGCATCGTCGTGTGTTGATCAAAACTTTGAATGAGGCATATGTCTCAGAAAAGACAATGGTGAATCACCTAGAAAAAATGGCTGAAAGATTCTTTGAAGTAAAAAGAATTACTTTCAGCGATGATGATTTGCTTGAGGAAGGGGCTGGCCATAATAGAGCTTTGCATCTCATGGTCAAATGTGAAGGGCACTACGTAAAAAGAGTCATGATTGACAGAGGCTCAAGTGTAGATGTGTGTCCTCTTTCTACTCTACAACAGCTGAACATCGACAATAACAGAATTCGAACTAGTAATGTTAGCATCAGAGCTTTTGATGGTTCAAAAAGAGATACTATTGGGGAAATCGAACTCACCATGACAATGGGCCCGGTTGATTTTAACATTGTCTTTCAAGTGTTAGATATGGAAACTTCCTATAATTTTCTTCTGGGAAGGACGTGGATCAATATGGCCAGAGCTGTACCATCCACCCTACATCAAATGGTCAAATTCGAGTGTGACGGGCAAGAAATTATTGTTCATGGGGAGGACGACTCATCCGTCTATAAAGACCCGTCCATTCCATATATCGAGGCCAAGGAAGGATGTGAATCTATCATATATCAAGCATTTGAGGTGATTGAAGTGGACCAAGTGGAAGAAGGAAAACCAATTCTGCATCCTCGTCTTTCAGCCACATCTATGATGGTAGCTTCGCTGATGTTGAGGAACGGCTATGAACTAGGAAAAGGATTGGGATCCTCTCTACAAGGAATTGTGAACCCCATTGCTCCATTTGCGAATAAAAATACCTTTGGCTTGGGCTTTAAACCAATATCAGCTGACATAGACAGAGCCAAGGCCCACAAAAAGAATGGTTGGAATCTGTCCAAACCAATCCCTCACATTGCCTACTCTTTTGTCAAGCCACAATTTGAAGAAGTCCAAAATTCTTCTACTCAGGATGACATTGACGGAGTTTGCCAGGGTCTCAAGGAGATGTTCTATGAGATCAATATGGTTCAAGTTGGGGAGGGCCCTAGCCGTGCAAGTGTTCAACTGATTGGTCCAGATACTTCACTCAGCAACTGGGAAGCAACTCCTCTTCCCATCAGGAAGGAGTCTGGGTAGCATGTTTTGTTGTTTTTTCTGTATTTGGATTATTTTAAGGGTTGTAATCCACATATTTTAGTTTAATTGCTTTGCTCTAATGTTAACCCTTTTATCCTTTCAAATTCAATGAAATGAAGTTCCATTTTCGTAGTAAAATTCTATCTTTTTATTTCCCTAATTTTTGTTAATTTCTTATCATTTTCAGTTTCGATAATGCTGGCTTTAAATACATGACATGCACGCGAAATTCATGCCCAGATCTTAAAAAGCTGTTTAATCTCAAAATAATGAATCAAGAAGTTGAGTATGACGAAGATGAGGCTTTTAGAGAAATAAAAAGGGAATTGGATCAATTTGAGAATAAACCTAAGCCTAACTTAAATGAAACTCAGGCAATTAAGTTGGGAAGTCCTGAAGAAACTAGAGAAACAAAAATAAGCATTCATACTGAACAAAAGACGAGAGATGCCATAATTCAAGTTTTGTTTGAGTACAGAGATGTATTTGCTTGGTCGTATGATGACATGCCGGGTTTGAGTGCCGATTTAGTGGTCCATAAGCTTCCCACATATCCTAATTTTCCACCAATCCAGCAAAAACAAAGGAAGTTTAAGACAGACATGAGTGATAAGATTAAAGAAGAAATCACGAAGCAGCTAAGTGCAAATGTGATCAGGGTCGTCCGATACACTACATGGTTAGCAAATGTTGTGCCAGTGCCAAAGAAGGATGGGAAAATCAGAGTTTGTGTTGACTATAGGGATTTAAACAAAGCAAGTCCAAAGGACAACTTTCCCTTACCCAACATTCATATCCTTGTTGATAATTGTGCTAAACATGAGATCCAATCTTTTGTGGATTGTTATGCCGGATATCACCAAATTTTGATGGATGAAGAAGATGCAAAAAAGACCGCCTTCACAACTCCATAGGGAACTTATTGTTATAGGGTCATGCCATTCAGTTTGAAGAATGCAGGGGCAACTTAAATGAGAGCCATGACTACCATGTTCCATGACATGATGCACAAAAAGATTGAAGTGTATGTTGATGATGTGATCATTAAGTTGAGAACACAAGCTGACCATGTGCAAGACTTGAAAAAGTTCTTTGAAAGGCTACGAAGGTACAATATCAAACTCAATCCAGCCAAATGTGCATTTGGAGTTACCTTTGGGAAGCTTTTGGGTTTTATAGTTAGTCGAAGAGGCATTGAGTTAGATCCCTCCAAGATAAAGACCATTCGAGAGCTGCCTCCACCGAAGAACAAAACAGAAGTCATGAGTTTACTCGGGAGGTTGAATTACATCAGCAGGTTCATCGCGCAGCTTACAACCACATGTGAGCCTATTTTTAAGTTGTTGAAAAAGAACGCCGCTATCAAGTGGATAGATGAGTGCCGAGAAGCTTTTGATAAGATCAAGGAATATTTGTCAAATCCCCCTGTTTTGGTCCTGCCGGAACCTGGTAGTCCTCTATTTATATATCTGTCAGTAATGGATAGTTCCTTTGGTTGTGTTCTGGGTCAACATGATGTCACAGGAAAAAGAGAACAAGCAATATATTATTTGAGCAAAAAGTTCACCATTTATGAGGCCAAATACACTCTTTTGGAAAGAACATGTTGCGCTTTAACCTGGGTCGCCCAGAAGCTTAGGCATTATCTTTTGGCCTATACAACTTACCTCATATCCCGAATGGATCCCCTGAAGTACATCTTTCAGAAGCCGATGCCAATTGGCAAATTAGCAAAATGGCAAATCTTGCTCACAGAGTTTGATATTGTTTATGTCACTCGCACTGCCATGAAGGCACAAGCTTTGGTTGATTATCTGGCAAAAAACTCGGTTGATGATGAGTATGAGTCTTTGAACACATATTTCCTAGATGAAGAGATTAATTTAGTTGAAGAAGTAGTCCAAGATGACAGTCAAATTTGGAAACTATACTTTGATGGGGCTGTCAACATCAAAGGCGTAGGGATTGGGACAATTCTGGTATCACCTACTGGGCAACATTACCCTACCACGACGCGACTTCATTTTTTCTATACAAACAACACAGCAGAATATGAAGCTTGCATCATGGGTCTGAACATGGCAATAAACCTAAATGTGCATGAATTGTTGGTGATGGGAGATTCAGATTTGCTTCTTCGGCAGGCTCAAGGTGATTGGGAGACTCGAGACATCAAGCTCATTCCATATAGACAATGTGTGGAGGATCTTAGAAAAAGGTTCAAGTCCATCGAATTCAGGTACATTCCCAAGTTTCACAATGAATTAGCTGATGCCTTGGCCACCCTGGCCTCAATGCTTCCATATCCGGGTAATACTCACATTGACCCATTAGAAATTCAAATTCTGGATCAACATGGTTATTGCAATACAATTGAAGCAGAACCAGATGGTGAACCATGGTATCGTGATATTAAACAGTTTCTGAAAACAAGAGAATATCCGGAACATGCTAATAGGGATCAAAAGAGAACTGTTAGGCGACTCTCTAATGATTTCTTTTTGAGTGGGGAAATCCTATACAAAAGAACTTCGGATTTGAATTTGTTGAGATGTGTGGATGCCAAAGAAGCTGAAATAATTATGAATGAGGTGCATTCGAGAGTTTGTGGCCCGCACATGAATGGATATGTTCTAGCAAAGAAAATCCTTCGGGCAGGATATTATTGGCTTACTATGGAACGAGATTGCTTTCGTTTTGTTCGCAAGTGCCACCAGTGTCAGATTCACAGTGATTTGATTCACTCGCCTCCTTCAGAGTTGTATCATATGTCGGATCCTTGGCAATAAATTAATTCAAATAATATTTACTAAGAAGAAAAATGATGAAATAGCTGAAATTTTATACAACAACCCAAGTATCCAAAAGAAGAAATGATAAAAGGAGTAACAAGGTCCTGCAGACGCTAGCAGCTCTCTTGCAATCTCCACAGATGGCCGGCCTGAACTCAACGATCGCTGCGTTCTAACTCACCTGGATCTGCACATAAAGTGCAGGGTATAGTATGAGTACAACCAACTCAGCAAGTAACAGAAATAACTAAGAAACTGAGCAATAGTGACGAGCTAAGTAAATCAGTCTAATTATTTATTTTCACAATTTAAAAATAAACAGAAATAAATAGGTAAATTCCATAACTCAGTAAATGCTACAAAGAAGTGTAACAGATAAATACAACAACAACACAAATAAATACAACCTTACAGCAGTGTCACTCCATCACTCATCACTCGCACTCAGCACTCAATACTTAAAATAATCAACACGCTGCGCTCACTGGGGTGTGTACAGACTCCGGAGGGGCACCCAAAGCCCAAGCGCTAAGCACGGACAACTCACGTGCCATAATATCAATACCTGGATATGCACGGTCAACTCACGTGCTACGCGGACAACTCACGCGCTATGGTATCAATACCTGGACCCTCACGGTCAACTCACGTGCTACGCGGACAACTCACATGCTATGGTATTAATATCCTCACAACCAGGCCCTCAGCCTCACTCAATCATGTACCTCACTATCCTCACCATCATCAACAATAAGGGAATATATCTCACATCAAGTATCACCGCATATTAGCAATTAATAGAGATTGAGGTAAACATGTACAATAATTTCTATAAGTGAGTACAAATAATGTGGGCATGAATAAATCCTAAGCATGATCTCTAACATGAAGACAAAGAAGTTCAACAACAAATAAACACATAACCACATAACAACAAATAAAAGCCATTAAGCCTCACAAACTCAAGGGACGGAAACAAGTCTGAATCCCTCACAGTGCACACCCGCATGATCGTCACCTAGCGTGGGTATCACTTCCAAACAATCACGTGATGTCAAATCTCCGGGTTTATACCCTCAAAGCCAGAGTTAAAACTGTTACTTACCTTAACAAAGTAAAAAACCTACTCTGGGATGCCCTCGTCTCTGGACTCGGTCTCAAAATGCTCCGAATTTAATCACAATCAGTACAATACCATTAATATACGCTAATGAAATGAATTCCACAGGAAAAACTACAAAATATGCCAAAAAACCGAAACCGGCCAAAACCCGAACCTCGGGCGCACGTCTCGAAATCAGTCAAAAATGGCAGAATAATAAACCTCGTCCTCTCCCGAGTCTAATTATATAAAATTCATCAAAATCCGACATTGTTTGGTCCTTCAAATCCTTAAATTACTTCTCCAAAAATCCCAAGCCCTAACCCCTCATTTTCACTAATTACAACGATTAAACAACGGAAAATCACTATATATATATTCAAGTATTAGGGCTCAAGTAACATACCTCAATGAAACCCCTTAGATTCCCTCTTTAAGTCTCTCCCAAAAGCTCCAAAACCGGATAGAAAAGGTGAAGAATGCACCACAATTTGCAAAGTGTGATATATAGGATCTGCCCTAGGGATTCTGCACATGCATACCCTTTCTCGCACCTGCAGACTCGCATCTGCGGTACCAGGTGCGCATCTGCGAAAGTCACTTAGACACCAAGCTTCGCACCTGCGGGCTCGCAGGTGCGATCCTCTCTTCTGCACCTGCGCTCAATTCCAGGCCTCCATTTTCAGCATCTGCGAAAAGACTTCCGCATCTGCGACCATCGCACTTGCGGTCCCCAATCTGCAGGTGCTGACACAGTAGAAGACTGTGCACCAGTAGATTTCCAGCAGTTCAACTTCACAAATTTCAATTTGTTAGCCATCCGAACCACACCTGAGCCCCTCGGGACATCAACCAATAATTCCCACAAGTCATATATCACTATCTGAACTTAGTTGAACACCCAAAACAACACCAAAACACCGAATCAACCTCGAATTCAAGCCTAAGAACTTTTAAACTTCCAAAATTCGCCAACGACGCCGAAACCTATCAAACCACGTCTGAATGGCCTCAAATTTTGAACACACATCACAAATGACACTACTAACCTACTCCAACTCCCGAAATTTCATGCCGACGCCGATACCTAATTTTTCACTACCGACCAAAATCGCAAAATTTCTAACTTTCGCCAATTCAAGCTTAATTCTACCACGGACCTCCAAATTACATTCAGGAGACATTCCTAAGTCAAAAATCACTCCACGAAGCTGACCGAATCATAAAAATCCAAGTCCGAACTCGTTTACTCATAAGTCAACTTCCGGTTGACTTTTCTAACTTCGCTTTCTAACTAAGAGACTAAGTGTTCAATTCACTCCAAAACTACTACGGACCCAAACCTATCGATGCAACTCAGCACAGCTGAACAACACATAAATAAGCAGAAATGGGGAAAACGGGATTACAACTCTCTGAATGACAGGTCGGGTCGTTACACACACTAACGAGTATTTTGATCTTTACTAAAGGATAAATTACTTTATTATTTGATAATTAAATTAAAGAATTTAATTTAGTCAAATAAATTTAGTTATTAGTCCAAATAAAATATTGTTATATTCTTTGCTAGCACAGAGAATATAATTAATATTGTGAACAAATTGAAGTTTTCTATTTGGAATAGATAATTAAATTATATCTCTTGATTGAATATATATATATATATATATATATATATATATATATATATATATATATATATATATATATATATATATATATATATGTGTGTGTGTGTGTGTGTGTGTGTGTGTGTGATATATATTTGGTACTTATAATTAATATTTATTTATATATGGAATATATATTAAATATTAATAAGGGGACTGATTCAAAATCGACAAAACACCATTTTAATTCTTCCTTGGAATTATTTTTCTACAGTTCAACTTTGACTTGGAAAGGAATTAAAACATCATTTTAATTCTTCCTTGGAATAATTTTTCTAAAGTTCAACTTTGACTTGAAAAGGAATTAAAACACCATTTTAATTCTTCCTTGGAATTATTTTTCTAAAGTTCAACTTTGACTTGGAAAGGAGTTAAAAGACCATTTTAATTCTTCCTTTTCCATTCACTTATATGTAGAGATATATTTGTGAACATGAAGAAGATATGATAACCTCTAAGGTGTATGTGTGCCCCAAAAAGTCAAGAGAAAATATTATTGGAGAAAATTATTTCTTGTTATTCTACCTTTGAGTTGAGAGTTTTGAGAAAATTTCAACATAATATTTTTTCGTTCAATTTGTTCGTGGTTTTTATTTATCAAAGATTTGATAGTAAAGATCGGTCTCGTTGTAGATACGCATTGTCACAACCCAAAATCCTAACATGTCATGATGGCGCCTAACTTGGTACTAGGTAAGTCGATTTCTCCCAAATATTTCCAACACTTTTAACAAGAATAAATTTAAAGCAGTTTTAGTAGTAAAAGTTCTCGTAACTGGGATACAAAACCCAAAACATAATGCAAAATTCCCAACTATTGGGGTGTCATAGAGTACATGAACATATATACATCACATGTCTGGAAAATACGGTATGTATTAGTCTGAGACCAAATACAGTAATCAAGAAGATAAGGAAGGAGAGACAAGGTGTAACGACCCTACCGGTTGTTTTGAGCTCTATCAAGTCATTCAATAGCTTCAGGCCATGAGCAGCTTCACTTCAGGTATTAGGACTTGTGTGTATGGTCGGAATTAAATTTTGTGAAGTTTGGAGTTGGATCAGAAAGAAAATTCTCATTTCGAAAGCTTTAAGCTGGAAGAATTGACTAAGATTGAATTTTTGAGTAAACATCCTTGGAATCGGGATTTGAAGGTTCCAACAAGTTCGTATAATGAATTCGGACTTGGACGTATGTTCGAATCGGGTTTTGGGTGCCCCCGGAGCGTTTCGACACCTATTGCGAAAGTTGGCATTTTGGAAGAATTTGACAAATTTGGGTTGAAGTGCATTTCAATGTTACCAATATCCGTTTGGAATTCTGAGTCTAGAAATAGCTCCGTATGGTTATCCCGGTATTGGGAGGCCGTCCAGAAGTGGATTTGGAGGTCCGTATGTCATTTTGGAGTCATTTGGCTAAAGTTAGAATTTTGAAGTTTTTTTAGAAGTTTGACCGGTAGTGGACTTTTTTATATCGGGTTTGGAATCCTATTCCAGAATTTGGAGTAGGTCCGTATCATGATTTAATACTTGCACACAAAACTTGGTGTCACTCCGAGCAGTATAAGTATATTTCGGCGCGTTCGGAGTAAGTTTGAAGAATTTGATATTTCTAAGATGAATCAATTTGGTTTGGGGTATGATTCTTAGTTTTGATGTTGTTTTACACGTTTCAGGAGTTCAAGAAAGTCTTTTTTATGATTTCAAACTTGTGGGTATGCTCGGGGAGGGCCCCGGGGACCCCGAGTGTTAACAGGACGAGGCTCGGACCAATTTTGGGATTTGGAGGAAGAGCTGAAACTTCCAGCTTTTGGTATGATCATACCTACGCATGGACAGCCGCAGGTGCGAGCTCACAGGTATGAGCCACCAGTCGCAGCTGGCCAGTAACCGCAGATGCGAAGCATTTTAGCACACCTGCGAATAATCAGGTGCGAAGGATTTGCGCGCAGAAGCGAATGGATGCGCAGGAGCGAAGGGACAGGCGCACCTGCATTTGCGCAGAAGCGAGGCATTGTCCGCAGGTGCGGTGCATGGCCAAAATAGAGAAATACGCACATGCGAGGAATTGTCCGCAGGTGCGAAAATCACAGAAGGTAGAACCTTCATTTAAGTCCGGAGTTGCGTATGTTTACCTTTTTTCCTTCATGTTTTGGGCGATTGTGGAGCATGTTGAGAAGGGATTTCAACTAGCAACTTTAAGGTAAGTTAGTTCTTCACACTTTGAGTTCAATTTATAGATTATGGATAGATTATAACCGATAAATCTTGAAAATCAAAGGCTTAGAAGAAAAACCTAGATTTTTATAAAAAGGAGATTTTAACCACTAAAATGGTTATGGAATTGGATAGAAATCATATGTTTGAGTTCATAATGTTATGGGTAATTATTATCTTTGAAAACTTTCAGAATACGAGCACGTGGGCCCGAGGGTGATTTTATCAATTTTTCAAACAGAGTTGGGAATTGTTGTAAATAGGATTATAATGAGTATTAGAATATATATATTTATGGATTTTCTTACTTATTGACTAGTTTTGGAGAGTTGGGCATCGATTTGAGTTGATTGAATGTCTTCGGAGCTGGTTATGAAACTCCGGATCGAGGTAAGTCTCCTTTCTAACCTTATAAGAGGGATTAACCCCATACGTGAAATAAATTAATATATGCTTCTAATTTTGTCATGAGGTGGCGAGAGCCCGTACGTAGCTACCAATTTTGCCTATGTCCGGGTAGTCTAGGTTTACATCATGCCTTGTTAACATTGTTGTCGATTTATGTTATTGTTTGCCTTGAGAAGATGCAAGTTTGAGGTTGAGTAACGATTGTCTTGAAAGAATGGAAATTTGAAGAAATTAAGATTTAAATGGTTACATTTTAACTTCGTAATTTCGAAAAGAATTGAGGAATATTATTATAGCTTAAGAAATCTATGTGTAACCGCGTCGCATCTATGATTCACGAGCGGGGTAATTTCCTTAAAAAGCTTCAAGTTGAATTTCCCTTATTTTTAAAAGAATCATGAAAGAAATATGATTTAAATGTTAAACTTATATTTGGCCGCGTCGCAGGTATGATTATCGAGTGGGGTATTTCCTTAAATTCATATTTGACCGCATTGCATGTATGAATCACGAGCGGGGACCGCATCGCATGTATGATTCGCGAGCGGGGAAATTTGTAGATGCATTTATGGTTCACGCCATTCGACCCTCTGGCAGTACACAGTTTTAATATTATGCTGGATCGGGCCGTACGACCTCAACATGATTTGCCCATGCTTGTATTGCTTTCCCTAAAATTTATGACAATTGATATGGCCTTAGTGGCCGGAGATATAAATTGTTAAAAGATGAAAATAAATTTGGATATTCCTTAATTATAAAAGAACTGCTTACTTTCTTCAAAATAATGAGCTTACAACCGTTCTACGAAATCCATGCTTAATCATATCATTGGTATTTTATTTATAGCCCATAGTAAGTGTCGAAGTCGACCCCTCCTCACTACTTTTTCAGGGTTAGGCGGGATACCACTGGGTATGCATAGATTCACGTACTCATACTACACTTGCTGCACAGTTTTGTGCAGGTACAAATATGTTTAGCGGCCTTGTGGGCGGGGACTTAGGTGAGATGCATTCTATACGACGCACCGCAGCCAGCAGAGTCTCCTTCAGAGTATAGTATTTTCTTTCCTTTCCAAGTTGTATTCCGGACAGATATTGTAATTTATTTTAAATTTATAGAAAAAGGCTCATGCACTTGTGACAGCGAGTTCTGAGATGATTATCGGATGTTCACTATTGGAATTGGAAAACATTGTTATTTATTCTGTAAATCCATCTTTTACTAGGTAAATTGAAGTAAATTTACGATGTTCACTTGCCTTACCTGACAGTGGTGTCCGGCACCATCACGGCCTTTAACGGATTTTGGGTCCTGACAACATGGTATCAGAGCACTAGGCTCACTTAGGTCTGACGAGTCATGAGCGAGTCTAGTAGAGTCTTGCGGATCAGTGCGGAGATGTCTGTACATATCTTCGAGAGGCTATAGGGCTATTAGGAGCACTTCCTTTCTTGATTCTCATAGTGCGATTTGATTCATTTGAGGTTTATGCCTTCATTTCTTTCCCATTCAATCTTATGTGATGTGAAGCGCTAGTTATAAATCGGGAATTGAGTAATTGTAATGGTTCTACAGATGTGGTGCGGGATGTTTCTCCCTGCGTAGCTGATTAGGCTATTATAGTCGCCTTGTGGAAGGATATTCTGTCATTTCAGCTCAGTAGCTGTACTTCTGAGAGCTTTGAGGCTATGCACAGTGTTTACCCGAAAAATGGATAGAGTTGAATTTATACGTAGTTCCGAGGATATGTGGCATAACTTAATACAAAATGCAAGAATAAATAAAAAGTGTAAATATAGATTGGGGAGAATGCTAAAATAGATAAGGTTATCAGGAACAATGAATCTCAGGATTCTATAAATAGAATCAATCTAAGAAATCTGAAAGAACGGTTCTTTTCTGTAGAAGAATATAGCCTTTTTATTACAATGTAAGGCTTGGAAAAACCTGTCCTACAGAAATAGTAACCAAGCCCTTTTATAGTGGAGGGATTTGGCTCTAAGCATAATAAAATAAACATTCAGTGGGAGTCCATGATAAGTCAGCTTTTCCATGATTTCTACCAAGATTCACTCTAGTGGGATTGCAACGGCTTTTGTCTGGGAGCTCGATCTTGCTTAGAACCCTCGATTTTGGTTTGAGCTTGATTTCAGCTCGAACCCATGATCTTGGTTCGAGCCCGATCCTGGCTCGAGCCCTCGAATTGATTTGAGGTCAATGTCGGTCGGTCTCTGGATTGTCAGCATGGTAGATTTTGATTCGAGCTTGGTAATGATATCGAACTTGACACGGATCGGCCTCCCCAGGTTCGAGGATAGTTTGCTCCACCTTCGGGATCTCACTTTGATAAATCATCGTTTGAACTCGATCGGACATACTAAGGCCGAAACCTATTTCGACCGTATACAAATAGTCCCCTCGTTTCTCAGAAAAAATGTGGCGAGAAACGATATGATTTTTTAACATCTCGATCGGATTATATATTGTCGTTTCCATCGAGTTTGACTAGGATGCATCTGGTAGCTGTCCCGTCGGTTTAGTCTTTCAAGGCATTTAACGCATGTCAGGCGGTGGTCGGCCACTATTGATATTGAACCACCATCGCTTCGACGTATAAATAACCCTTTCTTTTATCTTTTACCATTTTTACATCTTCTATCTTGCAAATTTCCCAAGTTCTTCTTCGTACTCTCCATCTTATCAGTAAATCTATGATTTCTTTCCACAAAAATCCCTCTTCAATTCTACCAGATCTTTGTCCCTTTCTTCTACTCCACACCTTTGAATTCTAAAATGGCGAAAACATCGCAAACCATTCCTCAGAAAGAGAGCTTAATTTTCACAGTGTGCCGCCGATGAGACACTGACAGAACCACGGCCTGAGGAGTGTGTTCCCAGGGCGTGTGTCCTTACTTCAGATTTTAAGGTCGATAAAGGTTCATCGGTCCCTAGCCAGTGTGAGCCTGTATCGAGATACATGTGTTCGATAACCGAAAAGCACCTCGAATAGCTAAAGAAAGATTGCAATTGGGGTGAGAAAGAAATAATAATTCCTACGCCCGACGAAGATATCACTTTTTACGTGAAAGGGTTTTTCAATGTGTATACGTACCCTTTCACTTTGGGTCCCTTTGATTATGTTATTATTGACTTCTGCCAACAATACCAAGTAACCCTAGGCCAAGTCCATCCTTCTTTGTGGCGGATCGTTATCCTGATCCGATATTTTGTGAGCAAGATCGAGGGGATTTCGTTCACCCTCGATCATCTTATCTGATTGTACCGTCCTCGACTTTTTTGAGGGGGGTTAATAAAACTACAGTGTCGGGCTAACAAGGCTCTGTTCTAGAGTATTAACGAGGATAGAGATTGGGGTTGGATGGGCAGGTTTGTTTGAGTAAGGACTTCGAACCTGATCCCGATTGAAAAGATGCCCTTTCTCGAGGAGTGGAATATGAAACGTAAGTGTGATCTTGCTGTTACTGCTATTTTCTTCTTTCATTTATTCTCTTATCGACACTCCCCCTTCTTATTGATGTAGCGGTTCACTGGATGCCCGGAGCAATCCCCGATCTCAAGAACTGGGTACGAGCCCTTGTTTTGACCTCTACATATGTCGAGCGCTCATGGCGTGATTTGTCAAAGGGTCGGTGGGAGGCCAAAAATCACAGTAACCCATTTCTCGGACTCTTTGATGATCTGAACATGGCGGTTTTTAAAATATTTTATTAAGGTTTCCCATATGGAGGTTTGGGTAAAGACGCGGTTTTGAGGCCCTTGCCAAATGAAAAGAGAATTTCAGCCTCTGTCCCAAAGCCGGTGTAGGGAAATAAAAGGAAGAGATCCTCGGTTCCCGAATATCCAAAATCGAAGAAGAGGATGGCTCGTAAGCCAAACAAGAATGCATTCGTTTGACTATGGAATCCATTCTGCGTCTAAGGGATGAAGATGTAGAAGAAAAGAATGAATAGTGCGCCGCTCTATTGGTCCGAACGAAGAGATCCACTGATGCCTCATCACCGGCTGGATCGATGATGCTCTATGAGGCTCCACCTCAAACTGAAGATATACTGGAGAAAGATTCGGGTAGAGTCTCCAAACTATCGGATATCAAATACGCATCTCATTAGAGTCAACCGACAGGGGATATGATCGAAGAGCCCTTCGAACCGAGGGGAACGCTCCAGGCAAGCCATTTGGGGCAGCAGCAGTCGAGGATTCGCCTACCTTTCCCGCTTTTTCAGCAGGGGTGATTCGGAAAGCTCAAGTTCTGGGAGCCCTCGATCTAGATAGGCCTCACGATAAAGAAGATCCCTTTCGTGACATGTTTACCGGCATTGAGGACGTTGCCGGTGCTACTGATGAATCAGATATTTTTCACGGAGTGCGGCAGGCTTTGAATTAGGTGATCTTTTAAAACTATTTTTTCGTTACTATCTTCATGTTCATTTTTCATTAACATCGCTTCTTGTTATTTTGTAGGTAGCGGTAGTTCATCGAGAACAATGTTCTCGGTCCCAAAATGAGCTGCATCGATACACGGCCGACCTACAACGGGCTACTGACGAGAGGAACTCCCTTGGACTTTTCTTAGGGCAGAGAGAGGAGGAAATAAAAGACCTCCGTGCTGAGCTGGCTAAGGCTTATCGAGATCAGAATGATTTTTATGAGCAGGTAATGATGCTTTTGAAAGCCTATGGGCTTGATACCGGAACGATAGCTAACATTTCGGTCTCACAGTTGCAGCAAAAAATCGAGATGATCGGGAAGTTTCGTGAGGAGGTCGACGTGATAAGAACGGAGTCTTTGCGGTGGAAAGAAGGTATGGACCGCTTTGCTACCGAAAAAGAGACTGCTCGAGCACAGTTATCATCGTCCGAAACCCAACGTCAGCAGATGAAGGAAAAAGGCCTGGTTCAAGCAAGGAGAATTTAGGAGCTTGAGGCTCGGTTGGCCTCTATACTTGCCAAGGCCGAATCTGATGCCTAAAAGGCAAAGACCGGTGCGGATGCGCTCGTGGCCGTCTATCGGGCCGATGCTGAAGTTGCCTAAGTCCAGGCAAGAGAGGCCGCCGAGTCCGCCGATATTTGAGCGCATTGGGTCATTGAACTTGCTAAGTGCCGATCTAGAAGGGAAACTCTCAAGGAGATCCATGACCATGGCTTCGATCTCGCTAAAGCGATAAAAAGGACCAAAAAACTCGAAGCCAATGCTGAATCTCTGGTTTCAGATGGCGATGACAATGACGATGAGAGCAAGAGCGGATCCAAAAATGGGGGGGAGCCTGATAAAGAAGAGACCGCTCCAAGTCGAGAAGTTTAGTTCTTAGTTTTTACGTTGTAATCTCCCATGCAGATAAATTTGTATATAGACAGATCTCCCTTTTTGCCGACTTGCTTCTGTTTCTGTTTCCCATCTGGCGAGGACTTTATTCATGACATATGAATGTTTTCACAATGATTTAAACAATTTAATCAGGTTTGGACTTCGTAGCTTTTGTAACCGAGCCAGCGCTTACTCAAAACTTGGGGCAATGTAGCCCTTTAGGCTTATTAGTTGTCAAGGATTCGATCTTATAGAAATATAGCCCGTAGGCACAATGGTCGAGTGAGTGTTAGCTCGAACTCGAAGTAATGTAGCCCATAGGCTTAATGGTCGAGTGAGTGTTTGCATGAACTCGAAATAAAAATATCCCATAGGCTTAGTCGAGTGAATGATCTGAACTCGAAGTAATGTAGCATGTAGGCTTAATGGTCGAGTGAGTATTTGCTCGAACTCGAAATAAAAATAGCCCGTAGGCTTAATCGAGTGAATCATTCGAACTCGAAGTAATGTAGCCCGTAGGCTTAATGGTCGAGTGAGTGTTTGCTCGAACTCGAAATAAAAATTACCCGTAGGCTTAATCGAGTGAATGATTCGAACTCGAAGTAATGTAGCCCGTAGGCTTAATGGCCGAGTGAGTGTCTGCTCGAACTCGAAAAAAAATAGCCCGTAGGATTAGTCGAGTGAATGATTCGAACTCGAAGTAATGTAGCCCGTAGACTTAATAGCCGAGTGAGTCTTTGATCGAACTCGAAATAAAAATAGCCCGTAGCCTTAGTCGAGTGAATGATTTGAACTCGAAGTAATGTAGCCCGTAGGCTTAATGGCCGAGTGAGTGTTTGCTCGAACTCGAAATAAAAATAGCCCATAGGCTTAGTCGAGTGAATGATTCGCACTCGAAGTAATGTAGCCCGTAGGCTTAATGGTCGAGTGAGTGTTTGCTCGAACTCAAAATAAAAATAGCCCATAGTCTTAGTTGTCGAGTTTATCTTATTTATGATTGCATAATAAATCTCAAAATAGAGGAATTTTTCCATGGATATAAGACGCCGATAAAGAAGAGAACTTTTTTCTCACGTTATTACACGCCTGGGTTCGGGCCAATCTATATGAGCATGGTTCGCTTCGACCATTTGGCTCTTACAATTTTTCCTATTGGAACCTTGTTGTTGTGAAATAACTTTCTTGCGAGACCTCGGATATTGTTGTAAATTCTACACGATCAATGGTTGCCTCATCAAATACCTTGCCGAAAAACCCATTTGGGATAAAACCGGTCTAAGTGAAAAAGAGTGCAACGCATGCTTCCTAGCTAGAGACCCATCTTAGCCCTTGTTCGCACTTCTGCAAGGGTAAGTTTTGAGATATAAACGGATATGGAAAGGTTGTACCTTAGCAGTAGTACCATTTTAGATGTGATACATTCCAGCTGCTTGATAGCTGTTTATCGTTTAAAATGCCGAGCCTATACGATCCCTGTCCGATGTTATCGAGCACCTGATAAGGTCCTTCATAATTCGGTCCTAGTTTCCTTTCGTTCAAATTTCGGGTATTGATGGTAATTTTTCTCAACACTAAGTCCCCAGGCTTGAAATGGCGGAGCTTGGTTCTTCGATTATAATATCTTTCGGTTCGCTGCTTTTGGGAGGCCAATTGGACGAGAGCAGTTTCTCATCTTTCGTCCGATTGTTCGAGGCTTGTATTCATAGCCTCGTTATTTGATTCTTCCATCGCGAATCGAAATCTGGCACTAGGTTCACCCATTTCGACTGGTATCAATGCTTCAGACCCATATACTAAGGAGAATGGGGTCGCCCCCGCACTATATTTTGACGTTGTCCGATATGCCCAAAGGACTTCGGGCAGGATTTTTCTCCATCTCCCTTTAGCGTCGTTCAACCTCTTCTTTAAGTTTTGAATGACAGTTTTGTTTGTTGATTCGGCCTTTCCATTCCCACTGGGGTGGTATGGCGTCGATAGTATCCTTCTTATCTTGTGGTCTTCGAGGAATCTTATTACTTTGCTGCCAACGATTTGTTTTCCATTGTCGCATACTATTTCGGCAGGAATCCCGAATCGGCATATGATATGATCCTAGATAAAGTCTATAACTTCTTTCTCTCTTATTTTCTCGAACGCCTGCGCTTCAACCCATTTAGAAAAATAGTCAGTCATAAATAAAATGAATTTGGCTTTACCTGGGGTCGATGGCAGAGGGCCGACGATATCCATTTCCCATTTCATGAATGGCCATGCGGATAGGACCAAGTGGAGTTGTTCTCTGGGTTGGTGGATCATCGGTGCGAACCTTTGACATTTGTCACATTTACGAACAAATTCCTTCGCATCTTTGCCCATATCAACCCAATAATACCCTGCTCTGATTATTTTTCGAACTAACGTATCGGCTCCAGAGTGATTCCCGAAAGTACTCTCGTGCACTCCCCATAGGATATAATCGGTATCTCCTAGACCCAAGCACACTGCCAAGGGTCCATCGAACGTTCTTCGGTACAGTGTTCCGTCCGGAGCCAATGTGAATCGAGCAACTTTAGTCCGTAGGGTTCTGGAATCCTTAGGGTCTGATGGGAGTTTTCCGCTCTCGAAGTATTCAATATACTTGTTTCTCCAATCCCAGGTTAAGTTTGTAGAATTTATTTCGGCGTGACCTTCTTTGATTACCGATCTCGAAAGTTGAACAACATTCCCCGAATCATCTACCTCGACCAACGACCCCAAATTCGCAAGCGCATCGGCTTCATTATTCTGTTCCCATGGTACATGCCGTAAAGTCCATTATTTCAAATGGTGCAAAGTGACAAGCAGTTTATCTAAATACCTTTGCATCCTACCTTCTCAAACTTCGAAGGTTTTGTTTACTTGACTCACCACCAGGAAGGAGTCGAAATTGGCTTCAATGAATTCTGCTCCCAAGTTTCTCGCTAGCTCGACACCTGCAATCATGGCTTCATACTCGGCCTCGTTGTTAGTCAACCTGACAGTTTTAATAGATTTCCTAATAGTTCTACCCGTGGGTGGTTTCAAAACTATGCCCAGCATGGACCCTTTTACGTTCGAAGCCCCGTCCGTAAAAAGGATCCATACCCCCGATGATGTACCTGATTTCAACAATTCTTTTTCGACTTCGGGTACGAGTGTTGGGGTGAAATCGGCCACGAAGTCTGCTAAAATTTGAGACTTGATGGCCATACGGGGTTGATATTCGATATCGTACCCGCTGAGTTCGACGACCCATTTGGCCAGTCGGCATGATAACTCGGGTTTGTGCAAAATATTATGAAGCGGGTAAGTGGTTAACGCACATATGTGATGACATTCAAAGTACGGCCTTAACTTTCTTGAGGCGCTTATTAGTGCAAGACCCAATTTTTCTAAGAGCGTATATCTAGTTTCCGCTTCTCCTAAGGTTCGACTCGTATAATAATCGGGGAATTGCGTACCTTGCTCTTCCCGAACTAGGACACCGCTTACGGCGACTCCTGATACTGCCAAGTACAAAAAATGTTTTTCGTCTATTTTGGGAGTGTGAAGTAGTGGTGGGCTTGATAGATATCACTTTAGTTCCTCTAATGCTTGTTGGCACTCCGGGGTCCAAGCAAAATTGTTCTTCTTTTTGAGTAGAGAGAAACATTTGTGACTTCGGTCAGACGATCTTGAGATTAACCGGCTTAAGGATGCAATCCGACATGTTAGCCTTTGTACGGCCTTCACGCTGTCCACAACGATGATTTCTTTGATGGCCTTGATTTTATAGGGATTAATCTCTATTCCCCGATGTGTTATCATGAAGCCGAGGAACTTGCCCGAACCGACACCGAAAGCACATTTCTCGGGGTTGAGCTTCATTTTGTATTTCCTTAAAATCTCGAACTTTTCCTGCAAATGGGTCAAATGGTCCTCTGCGCGCAGGGATTTAACTAACATGTCATCAATATAAACTTTATCAAGTAGCACCTGCGTTTTTATCCCAAAGGGCATCGAATTATAACAATACGTTCCATATTTGGTGACTAACGAAGTCCTTTCCTGGTCATCTGGGTTCATCTGGATTTGATTACACCCGGAATAGGCATCGAGAAAATTGAGGGTCTCGTGGCCGGCCGTTGCATCAATCATGCGATCAATGTTAGGTAGCGGAAAGGAATCTTTGGGGCATGCTTTTTTCAAATCCTTATAGTCCACACACATTCTAAGTTTGTTCCCTTTTTTAGGGACCACAACTACGTTGGCTAGCCATTCGGGATATTTCACCTCCCGAATGGACCCTATTTTGAGAAGCTTGGTTACCTCGTCCTTTATGAATGTGTGCTTTCTCTTTGACTGGGGTCTTCTCTTTTGATTCACTGGTCTGAACCTGGGGTCCAAACTTAGCCGCTGCGTCGTTATGTCTGGTGGTATCCCTGTTATATCTAAATGTGACCATGCAAAACAATCAATGTTATCGATAAGAAATTGAATGAGTTTCTTCCTGAGTTCGGGGCTCAACCCCGTTCCCAAGTATACCTTTCGCTCGGGCGAGTGCTCGATCAATATGACTTGCTCTAACTCCTCGATTGTTGATTTGGTGGTGTCATAGTCAACGGGCATCACGAAATATTGAGGGACCCTTTGGTTATCATCCTCTTCAATTTTCTGGTTGTCTGGCTGGGCCGAAGCCGATGTCTGTGATTGCTATTTGGTGTCTCGTTCTCCTTTGAGGCCCGATCCTTTTATATGCGAAAGTGAGGACACTGGTTTAGCTTCGTCAACGGCGAACATTTCCTTTGCGGCTGGCTGTTTTTTGTACACCATTTTGACACCTCCCGATGTCGGGAATTTGAGGGCCTGGTGTAGGGTCGAAGGCACACCTCTCATGTTGTGAATCCATGGCCTTCTGAAAAGGGCGTTATATCTCATATCGCCTTCGATCACATGAAACTTTGTTTCCTGGATGGTCCCGACCATGTTTATTGGTAGGATTATCTCACCCTTGGTGGTTTCACATGCCATGTTGAACCCGTTCAGGACCAGAGTTGCGGGTACGATCTGATCCTGTAGGCCGAGCTTCTCTACTACCGTCAATTGGATGATGTTGGCCGAGCTGGATCGATTAACCCACGCTTAATTTTAGTTTTATTCATGAGTACGGATATTACCAGTGCGTCGTTATGAGGTTGGATGACCACCTCTACATCTTCATCGCCAAAGGACAAAGTCCCCATGGGTGCGTAATCTTGAGTCCGAGATCATTTTTCCCTCACCGTCGATATTTTAGTGCGTTTAAGTACTGGTCCCTGAGGGGTATCGATGACTCCGATGATCATGTGGATGACGTGCTTTGCTTCCTCTTTTTCGTTTTTCTTGCTGAAATCCCTACTTTTAAAATGGTTCTTCGCCCTATCACTTAGAAATTCCCGAAGGTGCCCTTTGTTAAACAAGCGAGCTATTTCTTCCCTTAGTTTCTTACAATCTTCCGTTCTGTGGCCATGGGTGCCATGATATTCGCACGTTTGATTGGGATTTCTTTGGGCACGATCGATCTACATGGGTCAAGGCCATTTAGTGTCTTTGATGCGCCCGATGGCTGACACGAGAGCGAATGCACCAACGCTGAAGTTATATTCCGATAATCGAGGTGCTTCTATAGGATCGACATATTTATCGAAGCCTCTCTTACTCATAAGCCCCCGATACCTTTTTCCTCGATCAATCCTTCGATTGTTACCAGCTGTATTGCGTGCTAAACCATTGTTCACCCGATCCGCGATGTATGGTCGATATCAGTTCTGTTCGACCTTCGTTCTCTGTCGATCTCCCTTTGGTTTTTAGTAACTGTCCTGTTTTGATGAACGGGTACGTACGGAGCTCCCAACTGATCATCCTCGACCCTAATTTTTGATTGATATCGGTTGTGTATGTCTACCCAAGTTATAGTTGGATACTCGATCAAATTTTATTTCAGTCGATGTGATGCTGTCGAACTTAGCTCGATCAACCCTTGGCTGAAAGCTTGTACGGCCCAATCCTCCGCGACCGGGGGTAATTCCATGCGTTCCATTTGAAATCGGGATACGAATTCCCTCAGCATTTCATCCTGCCTTTGCTTTACTTTGAAAAGGTCTGATTTACTTGTTGCAACCTTTATGGCACCAACATGTGCTTTTACGAATGAATCTACTAACATGGCAAAAGAATCGATGGAATTCGACGGTAAATTGTGGTACTAGATCATCGCTCCCTTCGAGAGGGTCTCCCCAAACCTTTTCAACAACACGGATTCGATCTCATCATCCTCCAAATCGTTGCCTTTTATAGCACATGTGTAAGAGGTCACATGTTCGTTAGGATCGGTTGTACCGTTATATTTTGGAATTTCGGGCATACGGAATTTTTTGGGGATTAGCTTCGGTGCCGCACTCGACGGAAAAGGCTTTTGTATGAATTGTTTCGAATCAAGCCCCTTTATCATTGGTGGAGGCCCCGGGATTTGATCGACCCTGGCATTCTACATTTCCACCCTCTTGTCGTTGGGTTCGACTCATTTTGTGAGTTCCTCGATCAATTTAGTAATTCCAAGAGTAGTCCCCGATTCTTGCTCGTTAGATATCACTATGGCGGGCTCTGTTCTGGGGGTGACTTCTCGAAGTGGATTGGAATCCGGCCTGCTTTGTGTGCGAGTTTGGCTCTGTATCTGAGCTATCACTACTTGTTGGGCTTGTAGCATCTCAAAGATCATACGTAAGCTGGCCCCGATTTCTCCGGCATTTTGGGTGTCTCGGGTTACGGATCGAGTACCGCCCTGAATGCTTCTTTCCAGTTCGAAACGTTGGTTTGCCTCTAAAGCTATTTGTGAATTGACATCCAATGGTTTTCCGGCTCGAATTTCGGGTACTTCGATTCAAGCCTCGGGTGCCAAGCTATCGTTAATTGGCCTTCCGGCCGCGTTTGCCAAGTTGTTGGTTTCATCTTGAAGGCCTGCTTCGTAATCGATCGGTGAAGCCATTTTATTGGTGGTTATTCGTAGCTGATCCGAAATTCAAGATGTTTTCGGAATTAAATGCAAAGCACAATAGCGTGTTTTTTCAGATTTGTATCAAATTACCACTGTTATCTTCGGCCCCAAGGTGGGCGCTAAACTGTTTACCCGAAAAATGAATAGAGTTGAATTTATACGTAGTTCCGAGGATATGTGGCGTAACTTAACACAAAATGCAAGGATAAATAAAAAGTGTAAATATAGATTGGAGAGAATTCTACAATAGATAATATTATCAGCAATAATGAATCTCAGGATTCAATAAATAGAATCAATCTACGAAATCTGAAAGAACGGTTCTTTTCTATAGAAGAATATAGCTCTTTTATTACAATGTAAGCCTTGGGAAAACATGTCCTACAGAAATAGTAACCAAGCCCTTTTATAGTGGAGGGATTTGGCTCTAAGCATAATAAAATAGACATTCAGTGGGAGTCCCATGATAAGTCAGCTTTTCCATGATTTTTGCCAAGATTCTCTCTAGTGGGATTGCAATGGCTTTTGTCTGTGAGCTCGATCTTGCTTAGAACCCTCGATTTTGGTTTGAGCTTGATTTCGTCTCGAACTCATGATCTTGGTTCGAGCCCGATCCTGGCTCGAGCCCTCGAATTGATTCGAGGTCAATGTTAGTTGGTCACTAGATTGTCGGCATGGTAGATTTTGATTCGAGCTTGGTAATGATATCGAACTTGACACGGATCGGCCTCCCTAGTGTCGAGGATAGTTTGATCCACCTTCAGGATCTCACTTTGATAAATCATCGTTTGAACTCGATCGGACGTGCTAAGGCCGAAACCTATTTCGACCGTATACAGATAGTCCCCTCGTTTCTTAGAAAAAATATGGTGAGAAACGATATGATTTTTTAACATCTCGATCGGATTATATCATGTTGTTTCCATCGAGTTCGACCAGGATGCATCCGGTAGCTGTCCTGTCGGTTTAGTCTTTCAAGGCATTTAACGCATGTCAGGCGGTGGTCGGCCACTATTGATATTGAACCACCATCGCTTGGACCTATAAATAACCCTTTCTTTTCTCCTTTACCATTTTTACATCTTTTATCTTCCAAATTTCCCAAGTTCTTCTTCGTACTCTCCATCTTACCAGTAAATCTGTGATTTCTTTCCGCAAAAATACCTCTTCAATTCTACCAGATCTTTGTCCCTTTATTCTACTCCACACTTTTGAATTCTAAAATGGTGAAAACATCGCAAACCATTCCTCAGAAAGAGAAAGCTTTATTTTCACAGTGTGCCGCCGATGAGACACTGGCAGAACCACGGCCTGAAGAGTGTGTTCCCAGGGCGTGTGTCCTTACTTTAGATTTTAAGGTCGATAAAGGTTTATCAGTCCCTAGACAGTGTGAGCCTGTATCGAGATACATTTGTTCGATAACCGAAAATCATCTCGAACAGCTAAAGAAAGATTGCAATTGGGGTGAGAAAGAAATAATAATTCCTACGCCCGATGAAGATATCACTTCTTACGTGAAAGGGTTTTTGAATGTGTGTACGTACTCATGAGTTGTTATCGCACTATATTGATATGATGGTAGGGTTCTTGCCCATGTGTCGCGGCAGTGAATGAATTGAAAGGAGGTTTGCTTAGTGTATGATTCAGAGATTCGGTATTTTACTTCCGACGGAGGAAAGTCAATCGAACTGAGGATGTTCAGACTTAGGCTGATGGAGTAGCGAGACTCAATATTTTCGAGCGTGGTGGAATATTCGCCTGTGATGTGGTGTCATTGTCCTTGATTGGTTATAATCTGTTAAGCTCGCTGGTGTTATAGTTTCCTTCAATTCGCCTTGGGGAAGAGTATTATAAATGGTTCCGAGCAAGCGACTATCAGAGGTCGTAGTGTGCAGAGGTTCAAGATCGATTCAACATTCCTTGTATTGATGGATCGAGAAATATAATTTCCATAAAGGTTTAAAGTTGGTAGCGATCTATCGGTTCAAGTTCTATAGAGGTAGATTTTGATTTAAGGCAACAACTGGGCAGCGAAGGATGAGGAAGGACATGTGGGAGGTTTCTTGTGGTGGGTAAGTTCCTAGAAGGCCAAGTGTGAGAAACAGAAGTCGAGTAGTTGCTTAAATGAGAGGGTTTGACCAAAGTGGGAGAGTGGCTAGGTAGCATATGGGTTACGGGGTAGGATAACTACACGTCTTGAGGAATGTTTAGAGTGATTTGGGATTCATGGTGGACAGTGACTAGGTCTACGGACTTAATTTGAAATATTTCCTATTATACAACGGGACATTTGATACAACAGAAAGGAGTTGCTTGATATGAAGAAAGATACAACATGACTTGGGATTGGAATGTATTGTTGCACCTTTAGTTGACGTCCATGAGGAGTGAACGGACTGGTGAAGATGGTGAATAAGCTCGGACTCAGGATGATCTACTGATTTCGTAGTAATTATACCCAGTACAGTGATGTTGGAATATGTCGGCATGTAATTTCCACAAGTGGGTTATCTCCTGTGAGCAGGCTAGGCTAGCGGTCGCGTGGTGATTAGTGAAGCTTCTGCGAAGTATTCTACTGGCTACCCAGTAAGAGATTTAATATGTAAATGTGGTTAGTGGTTCGGAGTGTTTATTAAAGGTTAATAGAAGGATTTCGAGGATTTTGGCGGGTTGATTGTGCTGGATCATGTCGATCAAGGAAGAATCTTGGTGGGTTCCAGGTTTATGCAATAGTAGCTTCAAGCTAAGTGGGAGAGTCCCACCGCCTACAGTTGGATTGCATGGTCGTCTATTTGTATGATTTCTGGTTATCGACATATTGATGGGTTATTACGACTAAGGAAAGAGAACATAAGTGGTAATTTGAGAAAGCGATTTGAGGAATGTGTGCTATAGTTGGCCTTACCGATTCATGCTCAGGCTTTAGGAAGACTCAATATTTCTTCTTCGTGTAGAGGCGACGTACAAGGAAGATAATTCGGCCAGGTGCTTATGTGCTAGCGGAGCCTTGGAGTTAATTATATTCGGGACCAAGTAAGAGTGGGTGACTCTCAATAACGGTCCTAGTATATTCAAAGTTAAGGTGTGGTGTGTAAGGATTTTGAGTCCATGGTATGGTTGAATATCGAGCTTTTGCAGCGGATATTGATAAATGAGCTTTTGTTATTTCTAAGGAAGATCCAGAGTATATTAGGAGAAGTTGGGTTTTGGTTAGCAATGGTTGAATTGGCATGATGATGGGAATGATTAGCTACTCCAGCATGTTGAGTTGTGCATGTGATTTGTGGCGGTACATGCGAGGTTTGACGGCCGCCGTAATTGATTTTATTTGGGGGCATTTGAGCTTTATGTAATTTTAGGTGTTGACGGATCCCGGAAGGATTGTGGTGGTTTAGACCACTACTTGAGGTTGGTATTTGCTACAAATATGAGGATTCAGTCGCGAGTTGAGATGGTTCTCTTGGAACGAGTTAAGTAAAAGGTTTCTATGTGGTGAAGTGCTTACCCTATTAGTAGTTCAAAAGTTAAGATGAAATTCTTGTACTCTTGTGCATCGACATGACTAAGTGCAGTGATCGGCATAGGATTTAGAAGTTAAGGATTAAGGTTGCAGTTTGGTGTCTACAAGAATGTCAAGAGCTCGGATGAGCAGGAGAGGATTTAGATGGTTAGAGTAAGCTGGTATTGTCTTTGGCGTCACCTGATATCGGTGCCTGATGTGAAGAGGCTTTGCATACTGAATGCGGATTTTTGAGTTTGCTTTACAGCGATTGGTGTGGCCGGTAATATGAATGTACAGACTTGTTACCTGGTGCCGAAGGTCATGGGAGTGTATCCCATGGGAAGATTGTATAAGTGTGACGTGTAGTCACTTGATTGATTGAAAAATGGAAACAAAGTATGAAGATTTTGGTAACATCGCTAATTGGGAATTTATGCCTGGAGGGCCCTCGGTTCATTTGGTGTTGCACTGTGTAAGTTTGTTCGGTTATGATGGACCCTTGAAAGGTTATTAGCCTAGTACGATGCGATAAGAATCGGCTTGAGGTCTGTGGATGGATTTAAAAGTGAATATGGGCTCTATGTCAGGCCAAATGTGTTCAATTCGTCATAGCGCTCCTTATGAAGGACTATTCGGACGTTGTATGTTATTTCGTAGTCGGCTATTTCATGTAATACTATATTTTGTCATGTGAGTTGTGGAACGGCTTGATAAATTTCCTATGTGTTGAGGTTCCGCGTAGCGATGGTGTTGTATGAGCGGGATGGCTCTCGAGATTCAGATCATATATCGCACCATAGTTGTGCTCGCATTTTGTAGCATATGGCGCCATCCGTCTCCCCCGGGGATGGTATTATGCACTTAGCGTGCTTGTGGCCAATATTCTGGTATTTTGTAATAATGAGCATTCTAGCTTGGTAAGTATCTCCATATATAGATTTTATGTTTGAATCGGGTTGCGCGCCGCAACAGTATGATGTTGAGTACAATCCCCTATATTCTATTTTGTGTGTTTTGTGTCCCATTTTCTGAGGAAGGTTCATGACACCTTTTCAGTTGTCTAATTAGTTACGTGGGTTGAGTAATCCCTTCCAAAGTTCATTTTCCTTATGTATCATGTTCGAGTTGGTAGCTTGTTGGCACATTGTGGCATCATATGACACCTTTAATCGTGTCTGAGGTGGTTTATTTCCTGAGCAGCTTGTACTGGGGTGAGACGAGATTATTGGACCCGGGATCAGTGCGATCAGATTATATAAAGTATAGTAAAGAGCAAATACCATCATTTGGTTATAATGGGGTGATGATTTTAGTCAGGAGGAGAGAGTCAATGATTTGTTGACTCGGTAGTCGGTTATGAATTTCTACACGCCTCTTCTATCGTGGCAGTAGTGCAAGAGTTGGAACCAGACTTATATATGTCATAAGGTGCATGGTGAGCATCAAATTCGGGGAATGTTGGCTCTTATGATCAGAGAATGTTATTATGGTCATTTGAATGTTGCGGTGCATAGTGTGAATTCGGCAAAGGTATGCAGTCGTGTTCTAGTACATCGTGTGGTGATTGATACGATGTTCGTATGTTAGAAGCGGGCATGGCAGAAAATTTTGGATGTTAGAACTGGACCTTAAGGTTTATTTGCCTAAATAAAAGAGAATGTCTTCAGATTTTATCGATCTAATGTGCTCAACTGAGGTGTGGCAGCACGGGTAGGTGCACGACGGGTTAAACAGTGATTTCGGACAGCTCCAGTGCACTTCTTAGCACGTTCGAGGACGAACGTATATTTAAGTGGGAGAGAATGTAATGACCCGACCATTCGTTTTGAGATCTAGCGCATCGTTCAGCAATTTGTGGCCATGAGCAGCTTCACTTCAGGTATTAGGACTTGTGATATGGTCGGAATTGAATTTTTGGAGTTCTGAGTTGGATCGGAAAGATAATTCTCATTTCAAAAGCTTTAAGTTGGAAGAATTGACTAATATTGGATTTTTGAGTAAACAGCCTCAGAATCGGGATTTGAAGGTTCCAATAGGTTCGTATGATGATTTCGGACTTGGGTGTATGTTCGAATCGGGTTTCGGTTGCCCCGAGAGCGTTTCGGCACATTTTGTGGAAGTTAGCATTTTGGAAGAATTTCACAAATTTGGGTTGAAGTGCATTTCAATGTTATCAATGTCCGTTTGGAATTCTGTGTGTGAGAATAGCTCCGTATGGTGATTCTGGTATTGGAAGCATGTTCAGAAGTGGATTTGGAGGTCCGTAGGTCATTTTGGAGTCATTTGGCTAAAGTTAGAAATTTGAAGGGTTTTGAGAAGTTTGACCGTGAGTGTACTTTTTGTTATCGAGTTAAGAATCCGATTCCGGAAGTTGGAGTAGGTCCATATCATGATTTAAGACTTGCACGCAAAATTTGGTGTCACTCCTAGCAGTATAAATATATTTCGGCGCATTCGGAGTAAGTTTGAAGAATTTGAAATTTCTAAGATGAATCAATTTGGTTTGGGGTATAATTCTTAGTTTTGATGTTGTTTTACACGTTCCGGGAGTTCGAGCAAGTCTGTTTTATGATTTGAAACTTGTGGGTATGATCGGGCAGGTCCCCGAGGGTCCTGAGTGTTAACCGGACGAGGCTCGGACCAATTTTGGGATTTGGAGGAAGAGCTGAAGCTTCCAGCTTCTGGTATGATCGCACCTGCAAATGGGCAGCCGCAGGTGCGAGCCACAAGTTGCAGGTGCGACGGAGAGGAGCTGGCCAGCAACCGCAATTTAAGCGCACCTGCGAACACGCAGGTGCGAAGGATTTGCGCACAGAAGCAGATGGATGCGCAGGAGCGAAGGGACATGCGCACCTGCGTTGCGCAGAAGTGAGCCATTGTCTGCAGGTGCGGTGCAAGGACAAAAGGGAGAAATGCGCACCTGCGAGGAATTGTCCGCAGGTGCGGAACCGCAGGTGCGAGTGTAACTCCGCAGGTGCAAAAATCAAAGAAGGCAGAACCTTCATTTATGTCCGGAGTTGCGCATGTTTAGCCCATTTCCTTCATGTTTTGGGCGATTATGGAGCATTTTGAGAAGGGATTTCAACTAGCATCTTGAAGGTAAGTTAGTTCTTTACACTTTGAGTTAAATTCATAGATTATGGATAGATTATAACCGGTAAATCTTGGAAATCAAGAGTTTAGATGAAAAACCTAGATTTTTATAAAAAGGAGATTTTCACCACGAAAATGGTTATGGAATTGGATAGAAATCATCGGTTTGAGTTAATAAGGTTATCGGTAATGATTATCTTCGAAAACTTTGAGAATCCGGGAACGTGGGCCCAAGTGTGATTTTATCGACTTTTCGAACGGAGTTGGGAATTGTTGTAAATAGGATTATAATGAGTATTAGAGTATATATTTATGGATATGCTTACTTATTTACTAGTTTTGGAGCGTTGGGCATCGATTTGAGTTGATTGAATGGCTTGGGAGCCGGTTATGAAACTTCGGAGCGAGGTAAGTCTCCTTTCTAACCTTACAAGAGAGAATTAACTCCATAGGTGAAATAAATTAATATATGCTTCTAATTGTGGCACGAGGTGACGATAGCCCGTACGTAGCTACCAGTTATGCCTATGTCTGGGTAGTCTAGGTTTACATCATGCCTTGTTAACATTGTTGTCGATTTATGTTATTGTTTGCCTTGAGAAGATGCAAGATTGCGGTTGAGTAACGATTGTCTTGAATGAATGGAAATTTGAAGAAATATAGATTTAAAAGGTTTCATTTGAACATAGTAATTTCGACAAGAATTGAGGAATATTATTATAGTTTAAGAAATCTATGTGTAACCGCAACGCATGTATGATTCACGAGCGGGGTAATTTCTTAAAAAGCTTCAAGTTATATTTCCCTTATTTTGAAAAGAATCAAGAAATAAATATGATTTAAATGTTAAAATTATATTTGGCCGCATCGCAGGTATGATTCGCGAGTGGGGTATTTCCTTAAATTTATATTTGACCGCGTCGCATGTATGATTCGTGAGCGGGGACCGCATCGCATGTATGATTTGCGAGCGGGGAAATTTATAGATGCATCTATGGTTCTTGCCATTCGACCCTCTGGCAGTGCACATTTTAAATATTATGTTGGATCGGGCTATACGAACTCAGCATGATTTGCGCATGCTTGTATTGCTTGCCCTGAAATTTATGACAATTGATATGCCCTCACTGGCCGGAGATATAAATTGTTAAAAGATGAAAATAAATTCGGAGATTACTTAATTATAAAATAATTGCTTACTTACTTCAAAATAATGAGCTTTCATCCATTTTACGAAATCCATACTTAATCATACCATTGGTATTTTATTTATAGCCCATAGTAAGTGTCAAAGTCGACCCCTCATCACACTTCTTCGGGGTTAGGTGGGATACTTACTGGGTATGCGTTGATTTACGTACTCATACTACACTTGCTGCACATTTTTGTGCAGGTACACATATGTTTAGCGGCCTTGTGGGTGCAGATGCGCGATTATGGCGGGGACTTAGGTGAGCTGCATTCTATACGACTCACCGCAGCCAGTAGAGTCTCCTTCAGAGTATAGTATTTTCTTTCCTATCCAAATTGTATTCCGGACAGTTTTTGTATTTTATTTTAAATTTCTATAAAAGGCTCATGCACTTGTGACACCGGGTTTTGGGATGATTATGGGATGTTCACTATTGAAATTTGAAAACATTGTTATTTATTCTGTAAATCCATCTTTTACAAGGTAAATTGAAGTAAATTTACGATTTCAAAGATATTAAAAATGCGAATTTAATTGACTATTTAGTGTTGGCTTTCCTGACAGTGGTGTCCGTCGCCATCACGACCTTTAACGGATTTTGGGTCGTGACACAAGGTCTGCGAAACATCGGCAGCTACCTCAAAATCTCTGGATAATCAACTGTGCGAAGAAATCAACACCCATTGTGTCCGGGAACACCTGGATCTGCACACGAAGTGCCGGGTGTAGTATGAGTACAACCAACTCAGCAAGTAACAATACTAAAAAAGAACTGAATGTAGTGACGAGCTACACAGATGAGTCCAATTACAGTAATTTCTAACATAATAAGGTAGACACGCTTTCAAGTTCAACATTTAAGGCCAAAATAGTAATTTCATGTTATGTTCAACTGAAACATAAGATAATATCTGTCAGAAATTTCCAAAACAGTGATATATGACAGCTGAAGTGCAACAATAAAGAAATCAAATGCATCCTCTCAAGACCACAGTCACTCAGCCATTCCGTTCACTCAGCATTCAGCACTCACACTTAGTAGGTACCTGCGCTAACTAGGGGTGTGTACAGACTCCAGAGGGGCTCCTTCAGCCCAAGCGCTATAATCCGCACGGACAACTCACGTGTTGCACGGACAACTCACATGCTATAGTATCAATATCTGGATCTACACAGACAAGTCACGTGCTGCACGGACAAGTCACGTGCTATAGTATCAATATCTGGATCCGCACGGACAACTCACATGCCATAGTATCAATATCTGGATTTGCACATATAACTCATGTGATGCACGGACAACTCATGTGCTATAGTATCAATATCTCACAATCAGGCCCTTAGCCTCACTCAGTCATAAATCTCTCCAGTCTCTCGGGCTCTCAATAACCATTAAAAATCAGCCCAAACAACAATGCTATGATGCATCAATAATGTACAATAGAGATTGAGATAAAATAAACAAGTAAACTGTGACTAAGTACAAAATAATAATTTAGCAGATAATTCAACATGTACATAACCTATGTGGGTCCCTATAGTGCCAAAACATAATCTAAACATGATTTGTGGTTCAATTTCTCTACTACATGGAGAATGTATAGATAACAACAGATTATTCGACTACACAGTTCCATGAATTTGACCAATTCACAATTCCTAAGGTGCACGCCCACACGCCCGTTACCTAGTATGTGCGTCTCCACAAAACCGATCACATAACACAAAATCTGGGGTTTCATACCCTTAGAACTAGATTTAGAACTGTTACTTACCTCAAACTGTGTAATTCTTTATTCTGCTATGCCTTTGCCTCGCGAATCGGCCTCCAATCACCTCGAATCTAGTCACAAATAATTCAATTCAGTCAATACAAGTTATAAGAATACATTTTATATAAAAATACTAATTTTCCAACAAAATTCGAGATTGCACTCAAACCAAGAGTTGCAAAATATGAATGCACATTCAGCCACGAGTCCAACCATATAAATTTTACTATATTACGACATCATCTCGACACTCAAATCTTCAAATTAAACCAAGAGGGCTTTCACAATTTTTCCAACTTAAATCACCAATTAAATGTTGTAAACAACCATGGATTCGGGTAATTTGACTAACATTGAGTTAAGAACACTTATCCCGTTGTTTTCTTTGAAAATCTACTGAAAATCGCCTCTTCCCAAGCTCCAATTCGTCAAAAATGGAAAATGGGACGAAGTCTTATTTTCAGAACTTAAACTCTCTGCCCAGGTTTTTCTTCTTCACGAACGCAGCAACTGCCTCGCGTTCGTGAACCACATTTTGTGCTACCCAGAATTTACTCCTTTGCAAACGTGGCCCTTGCCTTGTGTTCGCGAAGCACAAAAATCTACGGCCCCAATTTCTTCTTCTCAAATGCTAGATCCCACTCGTGAACGCGATGGTTAACAATCTCAGGCCTTCGTGAACGCGAAGCCTCTCACGCGAACGCGTAGGACAACGTGTTTGGTCCAACCCCAACTCACTCTCTTCTTCGCGAACGCGACCACCCTCTCACATTCGCGATGCATAACCAGACCAACGCTTCGCGAATGCGAAGAGAAAATCTTGCCTTCCCCTCAGTTCTTCTTCGAGAACGCGAGATTCCTCTCGCGAACGCGATAGAAACCAGATAGTGCATCAGAAAAATTCCAACAAAGCTCCAAGTCCTAATATTGATCTGTTAACCATCTAAAACACACCCGAGGCCCCCGGGACCTCAACCAAATACACCAACAAATCCTAAAACATCATACGAACTTAGTCGAAACCTCAAATGACATCAAACATCACTAAAACCATGAATCATACCCCAATTCAATCCTAATGAAACTAAGAATTTTCAACTTCTACATTCAACGCCAAAACCTATCAAATAAAGTCCGATTGACCTCAAATTTTGTACACAAGTCATAAAAGACAGAACAGACCTATTCCAATTTTCAGAATTGGATTCCGACCCCGATAGCAAAAATTCAAGTGACCGATCAAACTTCGAAATTCAAATTTCTATTTTTGCCATTTCAAGCCTAATTTAGCTACGGGCTTCCAAATAATTTTTCGGACACACTCCTATGTCCAAATTCACCATACGGCGCTATTGGAATTATCAAAACTCTATTCCGGGATTGTTTACACAATTAAGCAGTAAATGGGGGAACGGGGTTGTAATACTCAAAACGACCGGCTTGGTCGTTACATTCTCTCCCTCTTAAACATGTAGGTGTGGATATTTGCTCTGCATATCTCGTTCAGTCTTCCAAGTAGCTTCTCCGACTGGTTGGCCTTTCCACTACACTTTCACTGAAGCTATATTCTTTGATCTCAACTTTCAAACTTTTCGGTCTAAAATAGCCACTGTCTCCACATCATAAGTCAAATTACCATCCAACTGCACTGTGCTGAAATCCAAAATATGAGACAGATCCCTAACATACTTTCGGAGCATGGATACATAAAACACTGGATGAACACTCGATATACTAGGCGTCAATGCAAGTTCATAAGCCACCTCTCCAATCTTCTTGAGTATTTCAAAAGGCCCAATATACCGAGGGCTCAACTTACCCTTCTTCCCGAACCTTAACACACCCTTCATGGGTGAAATCTTGAGTAGAACCTTCTCCCCAACCATGTAAGCAACATCACGTACCTCCGGTCGACATAACTCTTCTGTCTAGACTGCGCCGTGCAAAGTCGATCCTGAATCAATTTAACTTTTTCCAAAGCATCCTGAACTAAATCAGTACCCAATAGTGTAGCCTCACCCGGCTCAAACTAGACCACCAGAGACCGACACCGCCTCCCATATAAAGCCTCATATGTAGCCATCTAAATACTAGATTGGTAGATGTTATTGTAAGCAAACTCTAACTGTCTGAATAGTGCGCTCGCACTATCTTTCCATCTGAGAGTGAAATGATGTACTCAGCTGAACCTGTGTACCTAACTCTCATTGTGCTGCCCTCCAAAAATGTGATGTAAACTACGTACCCCAATCTGAAATGATGGACAATGGCACACAGTGCAAGCGAACAATCTCGCGGATATAAATCTCAGCCAGCCACTTCGAAGAATAAGTAGTACCAACTAGAATAAAATGAGCGGACTTGGTTAACCGATCAACATTCACCGAAACAACATCAAACTTCCTCAAAGTCCGTGCGAGTCCAACTACAAAGTCCATGGTGATACGCTCCCACTTCCACTCTGGAATTTCAAGTCTCTGAAGCAATCCGTCTAGTCTCTATTGCTCCTACTTCACCTGTTGACAATTTAAACACCAAGCTACAAAACCAACTATATCTTTCTTCATTCGCCTCCACCAATAGTGCTGCCTCAAATCCCCATATATCTTCGCGACACCTGGATGAATGGAGTACCGCAATTTGTGAGCCTTTTGGAGAATCAACTCATGCAAACCATCTACATTAGATACATATAGACTGCCCTACATCCATGATACACCGTCATCTCCAATAGTGACTTCCTTGGCATCACCATGTTTAACTGTGTCCTTAAGGACAAGCAGATGAGGGCCGTCATACTGACGTTCTCTGATACGATCATAAAAAGAAGATTGAGAAACCACACAAGCTAAAACTCGTCTCGGCTCAGAAATATCCAATATTAAAAACCGGTTGGCCAAGGCCTGAACATTTAAGAATAAAGGCCTCTGTTGTCGGTAAGTATGTTAAGCTGCCCAAACTCTCCGCCTTACGACTCAAGGAATCAGCCACCACATTGGCCTTTCCGGGATGATAGAGAATGGTGATATCATAATCCTTAAGCAACTCCAACCACAACCGTTGTCGCAAATTAAGATCATTATGTTTAAATAGATGTTGTAGACTTCGGTTATAGGTATAAACCTAACAATGGGCACCGTACAAATAATGCTGCCAAATCTTCAAGGCATGAACAATAGCTGCTAACTCAAGGTTGTGGACTGGATAAATCTTCTCATGTATCTTTAACTATCTAGATGAATAGGCAATCACTTTACCATCGTGCACCAGCACTGTACCAAGACCAATACGCGACGCATTACAATACATAGTATAAGACCCTAAACCTATAGGCAACACCAATACTGCGGTTGTAGTCAAAGCTGTCTTGAGCTTCTGAAAGCTCTCTTCACACTCATCGGACCACCTGAGCGGAGCCCCTTTTCTGGGTCAAGTTAGTCAAAGACGATGCAATAGACGAGAAACCCTCCACAAAGCGACGATAATAACCGGCCAAGCCGAGAAAACATCGAATCTTAGTAGCTAAAAATGGCTTGGGCCAACTCTGAGTTGCCTCTATCGTCTTCGGATCTACCTTAATTCCTTCACTGGAAACTATGTGTCCCAAGAATGCCTTTCCTCTCTCAGCCTCTGTAACACAATACCCAAGTGTTGTGCATGCTCCTTCTGGCTATGTGGGTACACCAGGATATCATCAATAAATAGTATGACAAATGAATCAAGGTATGGCTGGAATACACTATTCATCAAGTGCATAAATACTGATGGGGCGTTGGTCGACCCAAAAGACATCACGAGAAGTTCATAGTGACCATAACGAGTCCTGAATGTCGTCTTTAGAATATCCGAATCCCGAATTTTTAACTAGTGATAACCGGATCTCAAAGCAATTTTGGAGAATACCCACGCCCCCTGAAGCTGGTCAAATAAATCATCAATATGTGGCAAGGGATATTTGTTATCAATTGTAACTTTGTTCAGCTGCCTGTAGTCGATGCACATCCGCATAGTACCATCCTTCTTTTTCACAAACAGAACCGGTGCACCCCAAGGTGACACAATAGGCCTAATAAAGCCCTTATCAAAAAGTTCCTGAAGTTTCTCTTTCAATTTTTTCAACTCAGCTGGTGCTATATGATATGGAGAAATAGAAATGAGTTGAGTGCCCGGCACAAAGTCAATACCGAAATCAATATCCCTGTCGGGTTGCATACCCGGCAGGTCTATAGGAAATACATCTGAAAAGTCTCATACTCTGGTACTGAATCAATAGTAGGAGTATCTGAAGAAACATCCGTCACAAAGGCCAAATATGACAAACACCCCTTCCCAACCATACGTTGCGCCTTCAAATTAGAAATTGCCCTGCTGGGAACATAATCTAGAGAACCTCTCCATTCTCACCCTTGTTTACTTGCCTTCTATGTGAGAATGGCTCTATTAGCACGTGAGTCGTCAGTGCAATTATGGAGTGTAATGAGGGCACATGATGCCAAGTGTTAGGGTTCAGGTATCGAGACCCGTGAGTTGTGATTTGTCCGAGGTTCGGTACCTCGTGGAGTTTGATGACTAAAACCTGATGTAAAAGCAGTTGTAGTTGCTGAGTTAATACTTGTCCTTGCTGTATTTGTGGTTCCGGATGTAGGTTGTGTTCCATTTAATTTTCTGAGTCAATTATTTTGGGGTATTCCACGGATACTTGTTGTTTCCTTTTTTATTGCCATTATTGTATTGCGAGCCATATTGCATAGCCTTTATGTAGATATCATATTCCTTTTGTTCATATACTTATACTTGTTTAGTTTATTAGTCTAGTGGGCATCTTGACTGTTCCTCGTCACTACTCTACCGAGGTTAGTCTTGATACATGATGGGCACCGCTGTGGTGTGCTCATTCTACACTTCTGCACATTTTTGTGCAGATCAAGGTATTTGTTCGTTAGCTGCTGTGTGGGTCGTTGCTGTGGAGACTCAAGGTAAACCTACTGCTGCGTTCGCAGGCTCCGGAGTCACCTTCAAGTTTTTGTTTGGAACTGTTTATTCTTAATTCTGAATAGTTGTATTTAGAAGTTTTCTAGCAAATACTCTATAGAGCTTATGGCTTGTACTACAGATTTTGGGAATTTTAATTTTATTTTGGAGGTTTCACATCAAACAACGCTAAAACCATGAATCATACCACAATTCAAGTCTAATGAAACTAAAAATATTCAACTTCTACATTCAACGCCTAAACCTATCAAATCAAGTCCTATTGACCTCAAATTTTGCACACAAGTCATAAATGACATAACAGACCTATTCCAATTTTAAGAATTGGATTCCGGCCCTGATATCAAAAAGTGAACTCCCCGTCAAACTTTCAAACTTAAATTTCTATTTTTGCCATTTCAAGCCTAATTTATCTACGGGTTTCCAAATAATTTTTCGGACACGCTCCTAAGTCCAAAACTATATGGAACTATTGGAATCATCAAAACACTATTCCGCGATCGTTTACACATAAGTTGACATCTGGTCACTATTTTAACTTAAACTTTAAACCTTGGAACTAAGTGTTCTAATTCATTCCAAAACCTCACCGGACTCAAACCAATCACCCCGGCAAGTTACATAATAACTGTAAAGCATAAATTGAGCAGTAAATCGGGGAACGAGGTTCTAATACTCAAAAAGACCGGTCGGGTCGTTACATGCATAGAGTCTTCGCATTATCAAAGAAAACTCTGAAACGAGGCTCTCTTCACCAGGTACGTCTTAGATCCGATCTTTGACATGTAAATAAAGTTTAAACACGATAAGTTCTGCCTAGGATTGTTATTATCTTCCGCTGCATATTATGAACCCCTATATGCAATCCAACAGTGGCATCAGAGCCATGATTTCTCGTGTCTAAAATTTATTTACGAAATATTTTAAGATTTTATTTGAAGAGTTCAAATCATTATCCTTGTGTCTTGTGCAATAGTCAAATTGTTTGAATGCATATGGATTGGTATTATTTTATTTTGAATAAAATATATATATTCATATAAGTTAAACTACTGAGATAGTTCGCAACTTGATTTTGAAATTTCGTACAAGATATGACGTTAATCTGTAATAGATTATTAGATTATACAATTATTTTAATTGTTATTAGTTTATGAGATATAAATTAATAATAATGTTCTAGCATGAATTATTTTACGTGATAATTAAGATAAACATGTTAGAAGTTATTTAGTTTTATGTCATGCGCTTGTTCATTATATGATTTTGAATTATTATTACATGTGATGTAAATTAATTTAGGACAAGACTTGTAAACAACTTGAACAAAATTAATGTTCTATAAAAGATTGGATCATCTTGTTATTAAAAGTTGTTTTAGTAACAATTCCCTCTTGTTAAAATTTGAGTTCTTTATAATAAAATATAAGATATTGTATTGTAAATCTATCCATCAAAATAAATAATTTTATTTACTGCTTGTTTATAAGGAGTGGCCTGACAGCAGAAGACTTATAGTTTGAGAATATGTTAAAATTATTTATTGCATTAGATGCATGGATTGAAAGAATTATTTAATTGTACCGTAGACGCCTGGACTACTCGGGGATTATAAAATTTAATAAGTTCTTTGCTATCATGATGGTTGATCTCAACTATGCCAATAAGATCGACCTGACTACCAGGGGACTAATTGACATAAAGCTATTTAAGAAAATTGTATGGGGATGTAATTGGTAAGTGTACCTAGTTTTAAAATATATGTGAGAAACGACTTGACTTCCAAGTGACTCATACATATTGTTAAAGGATTTCTTTACTCCACTAACAGAAATAGAGATTTCCTAAACTATAATGAGGGTAACTAGTTTAAAATAATAAGTGGAAATATAATTTATATAAAAGTCCATGTCTTTATGATATGTGTAAATATGTTCTTATAATATTGTCTTTTCATTTCTAATTTTAGATTTCTCAATATGTCTGTTATATCAGTGCGTGGAATACTTGAGACCAACAAGTTGGTAGGACCAAACATTGATGATTGGTACAGAAATTTGAGAATTGTTCTCATGCATGAAAAGCTTATTGATGTGATCGATAAGCCTGCCAAGGAAGTCCCAGATGAGGATGATGATAATGCCACCAGGATTTATCAGAAATACTTGGAATAATGTCTTACTACAAAATACATCATTCTCACTTCTATGAGTTCTGAGGTCTAGAGGAAATATCAGGATATGGATCCAACTGCAATCATTGAGCATCTTAAGAATATGTTTGGTACACAAAGCAGGACAGCTGGATACCAACTATCTAAAGCTTTATTTGGATCCAAATTGATTGGAAAATCTCTAGTTGGACCCTATGTCAATCATATGATTGATCTTATTGAAGAACTTCAGAAGTTGGGGTGCAAACTGGGTAAAGCGTTTTCTCAAGATTTGATCTTGCAGTCACCCTCTGAGTCCTTTTCACAATTTGTTATTAATTTCAATATGCATAAAATGGATTGTGATCTTCATAAGATGCTTAACATGCTAATTGATTATGAGAATCAACTTGCATCTGAGAAGAAGAAAGAAACGGTCATGTTGGTTGGAAACTCTTCTAAGAATAAGGGAAAGGGTAAATATAAACACAAGAAGAAGCCTATTGCGCCTAAGGGTGATGTAACCAAACCCAAAGGCAAAGGAGGCAAAGCTGACCAATCTGATGATGAATGTTTCCATTGGAAGAAGATAGGACATTGGAAGAGAAACTGTCAGGAGTGTCTTGCAACTCTAAATGACAAGAAAAAAGGTAAGACTAAAATGAAAAATGTTTTCAAAGTTTCATTAACTACTACTAATGCTTCATTATGGGTATTAGATACTGACAGTGGTTATAACATCTGTAATGTATTACAGGTGTGTAGAAGGTTGAAGAAAGGAGAAATTAATCTACAAGTTGGAAATGGTGCAAAAGATGTGGTTGTAGCTATAGGATCAATTTTCTTAATAATGCCTATGGGCAAAGTACTTATGTTGGATGATTGTTATTACGTTCCTAAATTTGTTTCAAACACAATTTCAGCTTCTATGTTAGACAAACGTGGTTTTCGCATTATTATAAGCAATGGTATTTGCTCTATTTATTATGGTGATAATTTATATATGAATGGCTATCTCCAACATGATGTTTATGTCTTACCTAATGTTAATGCTAATTTGATTATGCATGTTTCAAGTCTTAAGAGGAAAAGAGATGATCAAGTAAATCATACATACCTTTGGTATTGTAGGCTTGGTCATATTGGAGAGAAAAGAATTAACAAGTTGTACAATGAAGGGTACCTTGACAAGTATGATTTTGAATCATATCCAACTTGTGAATATTGTCTCAAGGGAAAAATGACCAAATCTCCATTTACTGGAAGTGGAGAAAGAGCTACTGAATTATTGGGACTAATTCATATAGATGTTTGTGGGCCTATAAAAATTTAAGCTAGAGGTGGATATTCTTACTTCATCACCTTCACTGATGATATGTCAAGATATGGATTTGTGTATCTTATGAAACACAAATCTAAATCTTTAGAAATATTCAAAAGGTTCCGTAGTAAAGTTGAGAAACAGACGGGTAAAAGTATCAAGGTACTAAGGTTTGATAGAGGTGGAGAATATCTTAGTGAATATTTTATGAGTTATTTCAAAGAGAATGGGATTCTCTCATAATGGACACCTTCAGGAACACCACAACATAATGGTGTGTATGAAAGGAGAAACCGAATCTTATTAGATATGGTGAGATCTATGATGGGGTTCACTGGTCTTTCAATATATTTATGGGGATATGCTTTGGAAGCAGCAACATACTTACTTAATAAAGTTCCCACTAAGTTAGTCTCTACAACACCATATGAGATATGGAAAGGACGTAAGCCTAACCTTAAGCATATTAAAGTTTGGGGTTGTACAGCTTATGTTAAGAGACTGCAATCTGATAAAATTCACTCAAGATCTGATAAGTGTAGGTTCATTGGGTATCCCAAAGAAACAATGGGATATTATTTCTATCACCCTTCTAACTATAAAGTGTTTGTGGTTAGAGGAGCAACCTTTTAGGAAAAGGAATTTCTTTTAGAAGGAAATTATAGTATAGAAATGTCACGACCCAAAATCTCACCCGTCGTGATGGCGCCTATCTCGATACTCGGCAAGCCGACAACATCAATTACCCACAATTTCTTTTAAATACTAAAAACATAATAATTAATTGAGGGGAAAACTCCCACCAACACTGAATATAAATTTACTCCCAAAACCCGATGTCACTGAGTACTTGAGCATCTATACATTACAAGTCTAGAAAACATGGTCTATAATAATCTAAGACCAAATACAGTAAACAAGGAGATAGGTAAGGAGAGACAAGGTCTGCGAAACATGGCAGTGTCACGACCCGAAATTCCCACCGTCGGGACCGTGATGGCGCCTAACATTTCACTTGTTAGGCAAGCCAACATTAGAGAATCATTAAACGAATCCTTTTTCCATTCAATAAATAACAGTAAATTTGCTAAGATGAAATATGGTGAGTACGGAATAATATAAAAACTACATTAATTACTATCACCCGGATTTGGAGTCACAATTCACGTGCATTATAGAATTCACTACAAGTAATAGTCAGAGAGAAATACAATTGTTTGAATGAAAGAAGAAGTAAAACATAAGAGATACACGGGGAATTCAAGGTCTGTGAACGCCTACAGATCTACCTTGGGTCCCCGGATAGCGGGTCCAACAGCTAAAATCTCGATCAACCAGAGCTGGTACCAAAATCAGCACAGAAAGTGCAGAGTGCAGTATCAGTATACCCGACCCCATGTACTGGTAAGTATCGAGTCTAGCCTCGGCGAAGTAGTGACGAGGCTAGGACAAGACACCTACAAATAAACATGTACAATATATCAATATATACAACAATAACAACAATTAAAGAAGCAAGGCAAGAAATATTGGGAAGAGAATATGCTGATGGGATTACATGGCAAGGAATCACAACAGGAATGAGAACATGATCAATCTATATATCTTTAATAGAAAGAAACAATTAAACACAGTAAGAACTATGAATTGAACACCAAATCAAATGAATTTTTCAAGAAAACTTTAAAACTTCTATTTTCACAACGGGATGTCCGAATCACGTCAAATCAACTCCGTTTCTCACCAAATTTCACAGAAAAGTCTTTAATATTATAGTAGACATGTACCGGGATCCAGAACCAAAATACGGACCCGGTATGAACAAGATCAAACATCAGTAAATTCTAAAAATCATTAAACTTCCAAACTTTTATTTTTTCATCAAAATTCCATATCTCAAGCTAGGGACCTCGGAATTCGATTCCGGGCATACGCCCAGGTCCCAAATTACGATACGGACCTACCGGGACCATCAAAACATGGATCCGGGTCCATCTACTAAAATGTTTACCAAAGTCAACTTAAATTGATTTGTAAGGAAATAATTCTCTTTTTATCAGTTTTTAACATATAAGAAGAACACTCGGACTGCGCACGCAAAATGGAGGAACGCTAAGATGATGTTTTTGAGACCTCGAAACACATAATTAGGTTCTAAAATATAAGATGACTTATCAGGTCATCACAGGCAGCTACCTCTGAATCTCCGAAAAATCAACTGTGTGAAATAATCAACACCCACTATGTCCGGGATCACTTGGATCTGCACACAAAGTGTAGGGTGTAGTATGAGTACAACCAACTTAGTAAGTAACAATAATAAATAAGATCTGAAAGTAGTGATGAGCTTCTCGGCTAAGTCCAATTACAGTACTTTCCAACATAAAAGGGTAGGCATGCTCTCAAGTTCAATATTTAAGATTTCACAGAAATTTCATATCAAGTTTGACTGAAACATAAATTAATATTTTTCCAAAATTTCCAAAATGGTGATATATGACAGCTGAAATGCAGCAAATAATGAAATCAATGAATCCTCTCAGAGTAACAGTCACTCAGTTCTCCCATTTACTCCAACGTCACAGTCACTCTTTCCTCACAGTCGCTCATTCCTCACAATCACTCATTACTCGGCACTCGCACTCAGTAGGTACCTGTGCTCACTGGGGGTATGAACAGACTCTGGAGGGTCTTCTTCAGCCCAAGCGCTACAACAAGCGAATCATGGCATATAACAATGAAATATGTTACGACGTTCAGCCCGATCCCATATATATCCTCACAATTAGGCCCTCGGCCTCAGTCAGTCATCAACCTCTCCAGTCTTTCGAGCTCAAGATGTCATGAAAATCAGCCCAAAATGATAATATGATGCATCAATAAATAGCAACAGAGACTGAGATATGATATGAAATGAATGAACATGACTGAGTGTGAAATTACAACTTGAACATATAATTTAACCACATAAATGACCCCAGTGGGTACCAACAATAACAGCATATGCCTAAGCATGATTTTTAATACGAGTCTCAGCTAAATGTTTTCTAACACATAGAGAATGTACGGATATCAACAGATTATTCAACTATACAGTTCCATGGAATTTGACTAAGTCACAATTCCTACGGTGCACGCGCACACGCACATCACCTAGCATGTGTGTCACCTCAAATCCAATCACATAACACATAATTCAGGGTTTCATACCCTCAGGACCAAATTTATAACTGTGACTTACCTCAAACCATGAAATTATTTATTTCGCTATGCCCTTGCCATGAGAATTGGTCTCCGAAAGCCTCGTATCTAGCCATAATTAATTCGATTCAGTCAATACCAACTATTGTAATTAATTATATAAGGAAATACTAATTTTCCAATCCTAAATTAACCCAAAAATTGCCCATGAGGCCCACATATCGGAACCCGACAAAAGTTACAAAATATGAATGTCCATCCAACCACGAGTCCAACCATACAAATTTCACCAAATTCCGACATCAACTCGACCTTCAAATCTTTAATTAAAGTCTTTGAAGATTTCTACTATTTTCAACCCAATCTTAACCCATTTGAACTCAAAAATAATTTCATAAACCTTATTGATACGTATAAATATTACTCTTACACCCAATAATCATACTCTTAATAACCCATCTTTACCCAAACTCGAAATTGAAGACTAGGGGTTAGAACACCTCTTGGGTGAAGATCTTGTGATATTTCCTTGTTGAATTTCAAAGGTTGAACAAGATCTTGATGAACAAGTCACTTGAGCTTCTTCCTCTCTCTAGAACACTCTCCCTTCTCTCTAAAAATGTGAGATTTTTGCTCCAAAATGAGCTTCAAGGGCTATATATCGAAGTTGGGTCGGGTCAAGAGATTTTTGAAGCCCTGATGTAGATTCAAGATCGCATATGTGACCGCATAACACGTATGTGGTCCGCAAACTGACTGCATAATTGAAGCTCCAAAACGAGGGTTACCTGTTTATGTATGCGGTGATTATGCGGCCCGCATACCTATTCTGCGGTCGCATAATGCACTGCAGAATAGGTCTGTGGTTGCATAATGCACCGCAAATTTCCTCAAATCTTGCCTCACATCTACTTCACTTTGCGGCCATTATGCGGTCCGCATAGTGATTATGCGACCGCATAGTGGGCCGCAGAAATGTCCTTTTCTGCCAAAACGTTTCTTTACTCCTCAGTGAATTGTTCAACCTAAAAAGTCTAAGCTTTTTACTAATTAATCTACCTCGGCACCACAAAACCTTTTCTACTTAAGTTTTAAAGCTTGGAACTAAGTGTTCCAAATCATTCCAAAACCTCACCGAACCCGAACCAATTACCTCGGCAAGTCACATAACAATTGTAAAGGACAAATTGAGCAGTAATTGGGGGAACAGGGCTATAATAGTCAAAACGACCGGTCGGGTCGTTACAAGAAATAAAACTTGATGAAGTTCAAGAAACCAATGAATCAACACAATATCAAGATCATGAGACACAAGTTCAAGAACCTTTATTGGATGTTTTGAAGTTGACAAGGAAGTTACCATCTTCAACGGTTGAAGTTCAAGAACTAAATGTAGTTTAAGAACAGGTTAATGAACCAGTTCCAAACCAAATTAAACTACAATCAAATCCAACACAGGGTGAGCAAGTTGTACAAGCACCTCTTAGAAGGTCTACACGAGAACGTCATGTACACACTAGATTAAATCTAATGGTACAAGATGATATATCAAATGAAGTTGATCATAATGATGATGAGCGCAAGACCTATGAAGTGGCTATAAAAAGTTCTGACTATGACAGATGAAAAAAGGCCATGGAATCCGAAATGAAATACATGAAGGAAAATATATTATGGACTTTAGTTGAACCTTCAAAGGATATAAAAACTATAGGTTGTAAATGGGTTTTTAAGAAAAAGATTGGAGCAGACAGAAGGTAGAGACCTACAAAGCACTTCTTGAAGCCAAGGGATATCGTTAGAAAGAAGGAGTAGACTATGATGAGACTTTTTGTCCTGTGGAAATGCTCAAATCAATTCGGATTTTGCTTGTTATACCATCATACTACGATTATGAAATATGGCAAATGGATGTAAAAATAGCTTTTCTGAATGGTGAGCTAGAATAGGATGGGGACATGATACAACCTGAAGGTTTCACATCACAGCCTGATCATTATAAAATTTGCAATACATAGATTCATTTATGGACTAAAACAGGCTTCTCGAAGTTGGAATATTCGCTTTTAATAAGACAATGGAAAAGTTCAATTTTGTTAGATGCAAAAAAAGAGCCTTGTGTGTACAAAAAGGTTAGTGGCAGCACAATAATATTCTTAGTACTGTATGTTGATGATATATTGCTTATAGGAAATAATATATCAACATTGCAAAGTACCAAGATTTGTCTATCTAAATAGTTCTTCATGAAAGACTTGGGAGAATCAGCTTATATATTGGGAATAAAGATCTATAGAGATAGATCTATGAAGCTTCTTGGGCTTTCCCAGTCCTTGAACATTGATAGCATCTTAAAGAGGTATAACATGGATAATTCCAAAGGAGGCTATCTTCTGATAGACACTGGAATTACTCTCAATAGGAAGGATTGTCCTAAAACACCTGAAGAGAGAGAGTGCATGAGTAGGATCCCATACGCTAGTGCAGTGGGAGCTATCATGTATACCATGACATGTACACATCATGATGTGTCTTATGCACTAGGGGTGACTAGCCGATATCTGTCACGGCCCCAATTTCACTCTGTAGGATGTCGTGATGACACCTAGTCTCCAAGACTAGGTAAGCCTAACAATTTGAAGAATAAAGGAATAATAAACTAAACTCCAATCTCAACACTAGATATATAAATATAAAACTACAAATTCGTAATTACAACTCCCCAAAACCGGGTAGAAACAAGTCACAAGCTTCTAATAGAAATACTAAGTGTCTATATACATCAAGTCCAAGGAGAATAAGGGAAATAACATAATAAGGATAGAGAGAGACTCCAAGGTCTGCGGACGCTGGCAAATATACTTTGAAGTCTCCACGTTCAATCCAACTCACTGGTATCTGGTCTAGTGGGAAGAACCTGGATCTGCACAAAATGATGTACAGAGTGTAGTATGAGTACACCACAATGGTACCTAGTAAATGCCAAGCCTAACCTCGGTAGAGTAGTGATGAGTTCAGGTCAGGGCCCTACTGGTTTAAAAGAAAAGTAAGGCAGAAAATATAATAATATTTTGAAATGACTAAGAATTTATACTATAAGAAGTTTCATAAAATATCAGCACAATAAATAGAGGTACACAGCAGGGGCACTCCCGAGGTACCGCCTTGTAGTCCCAAATGTAAAGATGCAGTACAGGTGGATCTCCCAAGGAAATGCCTCGTAGTCCCAAAGTAAATATGCAGTACACGGGGATCTCCCGAGTAAACACCTCGTAGTCCCAAAGTAAATATGCAGTACAAGGGGATCTCCCGAGGAACCGCCTCTTAGTCCCAAATTAAATATGCAGTACAGGGGGATCTCCTAAGGAAACGCCTCATAGTCCAGAAGTAAATATGCAGTAGGTAATCGAAGGAAAACACAAATTTTCAGCAAGAATCTTACAGTTAAAGATTAAATTCAAATCAAGGAAAATAGGTAATTCAACTAAGCATTTTGCACTAATTGCAGGTAAGAGTTAAGGCATGTAGACATGCGATGCTAGACTAAACATGATCACTACATATTCTAAGGAAACTCAGTTAATGTAATTAAAAGAAGACAACTCAGTTAATGTATTTTAAAAGATGACAAATCAACAAGAAATAAATTTTCTATAATCAGCCTGTGTACGCACTCCTCACCTCGCGTTCACGGCGCTCACATATCACAAATTGTTACAACAGTACCAAATCCTAAGGGGATTTCCCTCACACAAGGTTAGACAAGTCAATTACCTTAAATGTCGCTCAATTAATCGGTAAGACTGCCTTTCCCTTGATTTTCTAACTCCGAATGGCCCAAATGTAGCCAAAAGCAATTTCATAACATGAATAAAACTACAAGAAACTAATTTAAATCATAAATCTACGACTTCAACAGGGAATCGAAAAAGCGCCCCAAAAAATCGATCCGGGCCCATGTCTCGGAATTAGGTAAAAGTCAAAAAATACGAACACTCATTCAACCTCGAGTTCACCCATACCAAAATTACAGAAATTCGACACCAACTCGCCACTCTAATCCACAAATTACACTCTCAAATCCCTAGACTCAAACTCCCACATTCCACATTAAACACACATAATCTAGGTGGGAAAATCAATGGGGAAACAAGATTATTGATAAAAACTCGCCCGCTTCTGCGATCGATTCCCCATAGAAGCGACTCCTCTTATGCGGCCCTCTCACCGCACTTGTGACCACTGGACAATTCCCTTAGCCCCGCACCTGCGCCCCATTGCTCGCACCTACGGGCTCGCACTTGTGGTCAACCTTGCGCAGGTGCGATTACACCAGAACCAACCCAGCACCAGAAAATCTTCTAAGTCCAAAAATGATCCGTTAACCATCCGAAACTGACCCGAGGCCCCCGGGACCTCAACTAATTATACCAAGTTTAAATCACATCAAACAACGCTAGAAACACTAATTATACATCAATTCAAGCCTAATCACTTCAAAGTTTCAAACTTCTACATCTGACGCCGAAACCTATCAAATCAAGTCTGGTTGACTTCAAATTTTGCACACAAGTCATAATTGACATTACAGACCTACTCCAACTTTTGGAATCAGAATACGACCTAGATATCAAAAAGTCCACTCCCGGTCAAACTTCTCAAAAATCATCTTTTTTCCATCTTTCGCCAATTAGCGTTAAAATGACCTACGGACCTCTAATTCAACATCCGAACATGCTCCTGAGACTAAAATGACCCTACGATGCTATAGGAACTGTCAAAACTCCATTCCGGAGTCATCTTCACACAGTTCGAACTACGGTAAATTCCTATGACTTAAACCTCCATTTTAGGGACTATGTGTCCCATTTCGCTCCGAAACCAAAAACAAATCCTCCCGGCAAGTTACAAAACCCAAAAATAAATTAGAGGGAACAGTAAATAGGGGTTTGAGGCTAATTTCCTCAAAACTACCGGCCGGGTCATTACAATATCAGGCAAATCCTTGTGAGGAACATTGGAAGGTGGTAAAGACCATTCTTAAGTACTTAAGAAGGACTAAAGACCAATTCCTCATTTATAGAGATTTTGAGTTAAAACTTGAAGGTTATACTGATGCAAGCTTCTCTTCAGATAGAGATGATAGCAAATCTATTTCTGGGTATATATTCACCATAAATGGTGGGGGTAGTAAGTTGGAAAAGTTCCAAACAAGCTACAGAAGCTGATTTAGTGACTGAAACAGAATATATAGCAGCTAGTGAAGCTGCTAAGGAAGTTGTATGGATGAAAATGTTCTTAACTGGACTTGGTGTAGTTACTTTAATAGAAGGTGCAGTTCCATTGTTGTGTGACAATACCGGAGCCATTGCTCAAGCAAAAGAACCAAGATCACACCAAAAATCCAAACATGTTCTGCGAAGGTATCACTTGATAAGAGAGATCATTGAACGTGGAGACGTTGAGATTCAAAAGGTTGATGGAAAGGAAAATGACGCAGACCCATTCACTAAAGCTCTTGGAGCAAAGGAGTTTGACAAGCACAAGTGACAACTGGGAATGAAGTACAAGAGCGATTGGCTCTAGAGCAAATGGAAAATTGTTTGAGATATGTTAGATATGCCCTAGATCCAATTATATATTTGATGATTTGAACATATTTTTGTGAATGTTATTTTATATAAAAATATATAGCTGTCACGACCCAAATCTCCCTCCGTAGGATGTCATGATGACACCTAGTCTTAGGGACTAGGTAAGCCTAACATGTACTAAAATAACAACAATATTAATTAATAACTGGAAAATACGAAATAGGGATCTCTATACAATACTTACAATCCCAAAACCGGTAGTACAAGTCGTAAGCTCTACTGAGTTACTAGAAAGCCTATAAATACAACTGGGAGACAGAGAGGTATGAGACGGCATCTCACTCTGAGGCTCACTTTGGCCTGCTATGGCTGGAGGCACCTGAATGTTACCCTCTCCTACAGCTGTATCAAGCCGTTTACTAATCGCTTGCTTCCTAGTCGAAGGCATCGCTAAAAGAAAACAAGGTGAATATTAGATATGAACACTTACGACTCAACTCTACGCACGATCTAGATTCAGGAAGAAGGTAACAACCCTAGATGTCACGTAGCCTCCTGATTATAAATGTGGCGCGCTACACATCCATAATCAAAACTCTACTAGACACGGCTCATAGACAACCCCTAGGACAGACTTGCTCTGATACCAAGTTTGTCACGACCCAACTGGAGGGTCATGACTAGCACCCGGGCCATACTTGCCGAGCACCAACGTACATTTTATCTAACCTTCCTTATTATCTTTAAGGGCCGACAAGACCAATATAAATGAAAGACATGGATCATGAACATCCAACAATGAAAGATAATGTCATGAACATACGTAACATGGGACGACAAGACTGTCAAGAAACTATATATAAGGTACGAGCTACCATGGTGCCATGAAAGACTATACAACAAAAATCAGCCGACAAGGCATTCCAAACCATACATGAGTCGACACCTGTCTATGAGCCTCTAAAAGAACATAAGTGCTACAACATTGCCGGAACAGGGCCCCGACATACCCATAATGTCTATAACAAAAATGCATACCAAGACCACGGCAAGTCCGGAGAAAGGATCTTGCCAATAACGCTGAACCGGATAGCCTACTGTGATGGGGGAGCTGCGTCTACCCGTCTATCAGGACCTGCAGCACGACATGCAGCATCCACAAATAAAAAGGACGTCAGTACGAATAAAGTACTGAGTATGTAAGGCAGAATAGCATAAGTAAGAACAATAATGTAAACAGTGATAGGGAATATACAACCTGTGACATCTGGGTACCTCTGAGGGCTACTGACATGAAATACATGATACATACATATATATATATACATAAACGTTTAAAACATATGCCTTTGTGGGCATCATCATCATCATATCGTACCCGGCCGTAATAGGCTCGGTAAAACATACCCGGCCATCATAGGGCTCGGTAGAATCATACCCGGCCACGTGGAGCTCGGTAAAACCCAACTTATCAGTGGTTGCACAATAGGTGCCATACCCGGCCGACTATAGCGCGGCTCGGTAGAGTAAAATAGATACACATATATGATGCATGATGGACTCATTGGAATCACATTTTGAACCTTTTGGAGTGACGAAAGGTCGGTATCCTTCGTACACGTTATTAGGATTAACTCTTCATCAAGAATCTTATAAGAATCAGGAACTACCAACAACATTGATAATATAAGAATAATAGAAGTAACATCAATATCAATCGTTTCATAAGAAGGGCAGCAATGTAAGTACTGCTAGCTTCTAAGAGTACAATATCTTTGGAAGCTCGTTCATTACATTATGTACAATCGGAGTCGTGCTAAAGAATAAAGGGGATAGTCTCACATACCTTGTATATACTGCCCAACCTCAAGCTATGCAAATGTTACGACTCCTTAGTCTACAATAAAAGAAATGACACTATCATTATCGTTTAAGCGTCGTAACTATTATGTATCGACCGCAACCTATTTTACGATGAAACGGACAGCACCTCCCTATTTATATGACTTCACACAAGTCAATACAATCACCAAACAGCCCAAACAACATCATTAATAATCATATTGAGCTTCCAAAATAGTCCACCAACTAACAACATTACTACCAAGCCTTTCGATATATATTTCACAAGTTCTAGCATCAACGACTTAGCCACAACTTGGATAATATTAAATATATATAGAGTAAGAGGTTCCTTACCTTTAAAAAGAAAGAACAACTCCAATTTGACCTTAATTTTCCACGAAATATCGCTTCAATTCTGCCACAAGAACAAGGAAGCGAAACTAGCAATTAATTCGGGTTTTTCGGCACTAGAATTACTTTAGAAGACTTGAAATCACCTAGGGTTGATATTAAAAACTTGAAGGTGTATTTACAGAACATAAAGAACTTAAAATAACCTCCCACACGATCTGGAACAACACAAAAATCAGCAACAACAAGAAGAACAATAAAACTTACTAGCACCACGGGATTCCCGACGTTTGATTTGTGTTGTTTGCCCTTTGTTTGGGTCTTGGATCATGAGAGAACCTTGAGAAACTGTTTTTAGGGTTATAAGGTCTGAATATACTGAAAAATAATGACTTAAAACGGGGTTGAGGTATCTTATATATGTCCAAATGTCTTAAACCGCCTTTGTGGGCCCCATAGAGAGCAGCTTGGCGCACTCTCGCGAAAACGCGAATATCTCTCTATTCCGAGATCGTATTGATGAACGGTTTAATGCGTTGGAAACTAGACTCATAGATATTCAATTTGATAGGTAGATCACCCCATAATTCCAAGCACATTGGGAGAAAAATGCAGTAACATTTGACCTAAAGTTTAAGTAAAATTATAAACCTAAGTTGCGACAACTTTTATCGACTTTTGTTTCATAACTCGCTTGACTTCAAGACTTATGATGCGGATATTATATGATTCAAATACATTAAAACAAGACCTCTTGGGACAATTAATCACCTCTAGTGTTACCCGAAAATACGGGTTACAACATCCTTGATTCGTTTAACTTCAAATACTTGTTAACCACTCTTATACACCCTTGTATCGTTTAAGACCAATAGGATTAACTTCTTATCATCTCAAAGATAATCTCTTCTTGGATTTACGTCGACTAACTTACGGCGTGATCTATGGTATGCGAATTTGGGTTGTAACACCCTCTCCCCTTAGGAACATTCGTCCTCGAATGTAAGGGTTTATGGGGTGTCTAACTCATCGTGGATTCCGACGGAGATTTCTGGCTGAGTTTCCCTTATAAAATGGACACTAGCCAAACTTGCAAGCAGTTAAACCCAACCTATGGCCATACAAGACTATACAAAGCATTATGGATATGTAAATTATCTGCATATCACCATTTTGTATTAAAAAAAAAGAGTATTCACAAGCTATTGCTTACCTCATAGAGTTGTTTCACCTTATAATGCGTCCTTCTTTCCCCCGGTATCCTCGTTATTTTCACTCTGGAATAGGTAAGGGTATTTAACTTCATCTCCTCTTCTGCTTCCCATGTCATTTCTTCTATATTCTTGTTCCTCCATAATACTTTCACGGAAGCTACATCCTTTGTTCTCAGCTTGCGGACTTGTCGATCTAATATAGCCACTGGCAGTTCATCATATGATAGATCCTTTGTAACTTGTACATCTTTGATAGGGACGACCCGAGAAGGGTCTCCAATACATTTCCTCAACATAGATACATGGAATACCGGGTGGACAAATTCCAATTCAGATGGCAATTCTAACTCGTAAGCAACCTGTCCAATTCGTCGAAGAATTTTGTACGGCCCAATATACCGCGGACTCAACTTACCCTTCTTCCCAAAACGCATAACACCCTTCATCGGCGAGATCTTCAGGAAAACCCAATCACCAACCTCAAATTCCAGATCACGACGTCGGACGTCGGAATAAGACTTTTGCCTGCTTTGTGCCGTCCTCAGTCGCTCTTGTATCACTTTCACCTTCTCAATGGCTTGGTGAATCAAATCTGGCCCATATAATTCTGTCTCACCGACTTCGAACCATCCAACTGGTGATCTACATCTCCTCCCGTACAGTGCCTCATACGGGGCCATTTTAATACTGGAATGGTAGCTATTATTGTAGGCAAATTCTATAAGTGCCAGATGGTCATCCCAATTCCCCTTAAAATCTAGAACACATGCTCGTAGCATATCTTCCAGCGTCTGGATGGTACGTTCAGCCTGTCCGTCAGTCTGCGGATGGAATGTAGTGCTGAGATTTACTTGTGTGCCTAAACCCTTCTGAAAAGACCTCCAAAAGTTAGCCGTAAATTGAGCTCCTCGGTCTGATATAATAGATACCGGCACACCATGAAGCCTAACAATCTCCTTGATATACAACTTCGCATAATCTTCAGCCATGTAAGTTGTCTTAACTGGTAGAAAATGGGCAGATTTTGTAAGTCGATCAACTATCACCCAAATGGAGTCAAACTTATGATAAGAGCGAGGTAATCCAATAATGAAGTCCATATTAATCACCTCCCATTTCCAGGTCGGAATCTCTATATTCTGAATCAATCCACTGGGTTTCTGATGCTCGATCTTTACTTGTTGACAATTAGGACACTGGGCTACAAATTCTGCAATAGACTTCTTCATGTTGTCCCACCAATACTGCTCCTTAACGTCATGATACATCTTTGTCGAGCCAGGATGGATAGAATATCGGGACTGATGAATCTCAATCATAATCTTCTCTCGCAACCCTGCCACACTAGGCACACATAATCGGCCCTGGTATCTCAGTGTCCCATCTCCTCCGATCTTGAAAGCTGTAATCTTACACTACTGAATTCCCTCTCTCAATCTTACTAAGGTAGGATCTTCATATTGCCGTGCTTTTACCTAGGCTACCAAAGATGATTCTGCTGTATTCTGTACAGTAACACCTCCGTCATCAGAGTCCAACAATCTGATTCTCATATTGGCCAGCTGGTGAAGCTCTTTGGTCAACCCTTGTCTACCTGCCTCAATATGTATTAAGCTTCCCATTGACTTACGGCTGAGAGCGTCTGCCACAACATTGGCTTTACCGGGATGGTACAATATCTCGACGTCATAGTCTTTCAGTAATTCAAGCCACCTACGCTGCCTCAAATTCAACTCCTTCTGCTTGAAGATGTATTGTAAACTCTTGTGATCTGTGTAGATGTCAACATGGACGCCGTATAAGTAGTGCCGCCATATCTTCAAAGCATATATTACTGCAGCCAATTCCAAATCATGAGTCGGGTAATTCTTTTCATGCTTCTTCAATTGTCTTGATGCATAAGCAATCACCTTCCCACGTTGCATCAATACGCACCCCAAACCTATACCTGAGGCATCACAATATACCACATAACCTTCTGTTCCTTCTGGGAGAGTGAGCACTGGCGCGGATGTCAATCGATTCTTTAGCTCCTGAAAACTATGTTCACAAGCATCAGACCACTGGAACTTGGTAGCTTTCTGTGTTAACTTAGTCAATGGTGCTGATATAGAGGAAAACCCTTCTACAAACCGCCTATAATATCCTGCTAGCCCCAGGAAGCTGCGGACTTCTGACGGTGTTGTAGGTCTCGGCCAATTCTTCACTGCATCGATCTTCTGAGTGTCGACACTAATACCCTCATCAGATATCACATGGCCAAGGAATGCTACTGAGTTCAGCCAGAATTCACATTTAGAGAGCTTAGCATATAACTTATGATCCTGAAGGGTCTGTAATACTATCCGCAAGTGGCCCGCATGTTCCGCCTCCGAACGAGAATACACCAGAATGTCATCAATGAATACGATCACGAACACATCAAGATAGGGCCTGAATACACTATTCATGAGATCCATAAAAGCTGCTGGGGCATTTGTTAGCCCGAACGACATCACCAAGAACTCAAAATGCCCATATCTTGTCCGGAAGGCCGTCTTTGGAATATCCTTCTCCTTAACCCTCACCTGATGATACCCTGAACGCAAGTCAATCTTGGAGAAATACTTGGCACCCTGGAGTTGGTCAAACAGGTCATCAATTCTTGGAAGTGGATACTTGTTCTTTATTGTAAACTTATTCAACTGTCGATAATCGATACACATCCTTAACGACCCATCTTTCTTCCGCACGAACAAGACTGGCGCACCCCAAGGTGAAGTGCTAGGCCTAATGAAACCCTTATCCAGCAAGTCCTTCAACTGTGCTTTCAACTCTCGCAACTCTGCCGGGGCCATCCTGTATGGAGGGATAGAGATCGGTTGAGTGTCAGGCAATGCATCAATGCTAAACTCAATCTCCCTTTCAGGAGGAAGGCCTGGGAGTTCATCTGGGAAAACATCTGGAAATTCATTGACCACGGGGATTAATTGTAGAGTAGGCGGCTTCGCCTCCGCATCCCTAACGCGAACAAGATGATAAATGTAACCTTTTGAGATCATCTTCCTTGCCTTAAGATAGGAAATAAACCTACCTTTCGGCGTAGCAATGTTCCCCTTCCATTCAATGGCGGGTTCACAAGGAAACTGAAACCTAACCATCTTCGTACGACAGTCAACATTTGCATAGCATGAGGCCAACCAGTCCATTCCCATTATCACATCGAAATCAACCATTTCTAACTCAAATAAATTTGCCGAGGTTTGACGACTACAAATCATCACAGTGCAACCTTTATATACCCTTCTAGCAATCACAGAATCTCCTAACGGAGTGGATACCGCAAGTGGTTTACTTATCAATTCAGGTTCAATGCCAAACTTATTAGCCACAAAGGGTGTAACATATGATAAGGTAGATCCTGGATCAATTAGCGCATATACATCATAAGAAAACACAGACAATATACCTGTAACAACATCCGGAGATGACTCGAGATCTTGTCGACCTACTAGAGCATAGGTTCGATTTTGAGCACCACTCGAACTCCGCACTGAACCTCTACCTCTACCACGACCTGTCGACTGTTGAAAACCTTGTGCTGGAGGTCGAATTGATGAGGAAGAACCAGACACAGATCCAGTCGGTTGAGCCATACCACCACCTCCTCTGTTAGGACAATCCCGCATCATATGGCCACGCTGTCCGCAAGAATAGCACGCATCGGAACCTCGATGACACAGTCCAAAGTGGGCCTTTCCGCACTGATCACAACGAGGTATTGAGGGTCTCGTCTGACTAGTATCTCTATGAAATTGTGAGCCTGTTGCCCTCGAACTCTGACCTGAACCAGAATAGGTAAATCGATCATACCGAGGCCTCTAAAACTGTGGACGAGCACTAGCTACAGGTGGCGCCGAACTCCTCGAAGATTGGGGCCTGATACTGCCTCTGAACTCATCAGAATACCCTGCAAATCTCGCCCTCTTATGCTGGCCCCTATCCTGCTCCCTATCTTCCCTTTGCTGGCGCTTACGATCCTCTAGGGTCTGGGCATAAGCCTGAATACGGGAAATATCCATGCTCTCTATCAAGGAGGCTGTTGTGCACTCATTTATCAGATGTGGTCCCCACCCGTTCACGAATAGATGCACCCTATCACTCATCTCTGACACCATATGGGGAGCATACCTTGCTAAAGAATCAAACTGTATACTATACTCTCGTACACTCATATTACCCTGTCGAAGGTTCAAGAACTTATCAGCTCTAGCTCGTCGTATCTCAACTGGCAAGTAGTGACGAAGAAAGGCCTCAGAAAATTCCTTCCACACGGCTGGAGGAGCGTTTGGACCCCTAGATCTCTCCCAACTATCATACCAGAAAACCGCTAAATCCCGTAACCGATAAGAAGCCAACTCTACTGCCTCCGTATCACTAGCATGCATAACCCGCAATGTACGATGAATCTGATCAATAAATATTTGTGGGTCCTCCTTGGGGTCTGATCCGGTAAACACTGGAGGGTCTAGATTAATAAAATCACGAACTCTCGCACTAACCGGTTTATCAGCAGCACCGGTATTCTGCCTCTGAGCCTGAGCAGCTACCAAGCTAGTCAACAATTGCACCGCACTGCGCATATCATGGTCTGTAGTGCCAGACGGAGGAACTGGATGTACTGGGTGCCTCCTAATATCCTCGGGAGGAGACAGAGAGGTATGAGACGGCATCTCACTCTAAGCCTCACTTTGGCCTGCTCTGGCTGGAGGCACCTGAATGTTACCCTTGCCCACAGCTGTATCAAGCCGTTTACTAATCGCTTGCTTCCTAGTCGAAGGCATCGCTGAAAGAAAACAATGTGAATATTAGATATGAACACTTACGACTCAACTCTATGCACGATCTAGATTTAGGAAGAAGGTAACAACCCTAGATGTCATGTAGCCTCCTGATTATAAATGTGGCGCGCTACACATCCATAATCAAAACTCTACTAGACACGGCTCATAGACAACCCCTAGGACAGACTTGCTCTGATACCAAGTTTGTCACGACCCAACTGGAGGGTCATGACTAGCACCCGGGCCATACTTGCCGAGCACCAACATACATTTTATCTAACCTTCCTTATTATCTTTAAGGGCCGACAAGACCAATATAAATGGTAGACATGGATCATGAACATCCAACAATGAAAGATAATGTCATGAACATATGTAACATGGGACGACAAGACTGTCAAGAAACTATATATAAGGTACGAGCTACCATGGTGCCATGAAAGACTATACAACAAAAATCAGCCGACAAGGCATTCCAAACCATACATGAGTCGACACCTGTCTATGAGCCTCTAAAAGAACATAAGTGCTACAACATTGCCGGAACAGGGCCCCGACATACCCATAATGTCTATAACAAAAATGCATACCAAGACCACGGCAAGTCCGGAGAAAGGATCTTGCCAATAACGCTGAACCGGATAGCCTACTGTGATGGGGGAGCTGCGTCTACCCGTCTATCAGGACCTGCAGCACGACATGCAGCGTCCACAAATAAAAAGGACGTCAGTACGAATAAAGTACTGAGTATGTAAGGCAGAATAGCATAAGTAAGAACAATAATGTAAACAGTGATAGGGAATATACAACCTGTGACATCTGGGTACCTCTGAGGGCTACTGACATGAAATACATGATACATACATATATATATACATAAACTTTTAAAACATATGCCTTTGTGGGCATCATCATCATCATATCGTACCCGGCCGTAATAGGCTCGGTAAAACATACCCGGCCATCATAGGGCTCGGTAGAATCGTACCCGGCCACGTGGAGCTCGGTAAAACCCAACTGATCAGTGGTTGCACAATAGGTGCCATACCCGGCCGACTATAGCGCGGCTCGGTAGAGTAAAATAGATACACATATATGATGCATGATGTACTCATTGGAATCACATTTTGAACCTTTTGGAGTGACGAAAGGTCGGTATCCTTCGTACACGTTATTAGGATTAACTCTTCATCAAGAATCTTATAAGAATCAGGAACTACCAACAACATTGATAATATAAGAATAATAGAAGTAACATCAATATCAATCGTTTCATAAGAAGGGCAGCAATGTAAGTACTGCTAGCTTCTAAGAGTAGAGTATCTTTGGAAGCTCGTTCATTACATTATGTACAATCGGAGTCGTGCAAAAGAATGAAGGGGATAGCCTCACATACCTTGTATATACTGCCCAACCTCAAGCTATGCAAATGTCATGACTCCTTAGTCTACAATAAAAGAAATGACACTATCATTATCGTTTAAGCGTCGTAACTATTATGTATCGACCGCAACCTATTTTACGATGAAACGGACAGCACCTCCCCTATTTAAATGACTTCACACAAGTCAATACAATCACCAAACAGCCCAAACAACATCATTAATAATCATATTGAGCTTCCAAAACAGTCCACCAACTAACAACATTACTACCAAGCCTTTCGATATATATTTCACAAGTTCTAGCATCAACGACTTAGCCACAACTTGGATAATATTAAATATATATAGAGTAAGAGGTTCCTTACCTTTAAACAGAAATAACAACTCCAATTTGACCTTAATTTTTCACGAAATATCCCTTCAATTCTGCCACAAGAACAAGGAAGCGAAACTAGCAATTAATTCGGGTTTTTCGGCACTAGAATTACTTTAGAAGACTTGAATTCACCTAGGGTTGTATTTACAGAACATAAAGAACTTAAAACAACCTCCCACACGATCTGGAACAACACAAAAATCAGAAACAACAAGAAGAACAAAAAAACTTACTAGCACCACGGGATTCCCGACGTTTGATTTGTGTTGTTTGCCCTTTGTTTGGGTCTTGGATCATGAGAGAACCTTGAGAGACTGTTTTTAGGGTTATAAAGTCTGAATATGCTGAAACATAATGACTTAAAACGGGGTTGAGGTATCTTATATATGTCCAAATGTCTTAAACCGCCTTTGTGGGCCCCATAGAGAGCAGCTTGGCGCACTCTCGCGAAAATGCGAATATCTCTCTATTCCGAGATCGTATCGATAAATGGTTTAATGCGTTGGAAACTAGACTCATAGATCTTCAATTTGATAGGTAGATCACCCCATAATTCCAAGCACATTGAGAGAAAAATGCAGTAACATTTGACCTAAAGTTTAAGTAAAATTATAAACCTAAGTTGCGACAACTTTTATCGACTTTTGTTTCATAACTCGCTTGACTTCAAGACTTATGATGCGGATATTATATGATTCAAATACATTAAAACAAGACCTCTTGGGACAATTAATCACCTCTAGTGTTACCCGAAAATACGGGTTACAACATCCTTGATTCGTTTAACTTCAAATACTTGTTAACCACTCTTATACACCCTTGTATCGTTTAAGACCAATAGGATTAACTTCTTATCATCTCAAAGATAATCTCTTCTTGGATTTACGTCGACTAACTTACGGCGTGATCTATGGTATGCGAATTTGGGTTGTAACACCCTCTCCCCCTTAGGAACATTCGTCCTCGAATGTAAGGGTTTATGGGGTGTCTAACTCATTGTGGATTCCGACGGAGATTTCCGGCTGAGTTTCCCCTATAAAATGGACACTAGCCAAACTTGCAAGCAGTTAAACCTAACCTATGGCCTTACAAGACTATACAAAGCATTATGGATATGTACATTATCTGCATATTACCATTTTGTATTAAAAAAAAGAGTATTCACAAGCTATTGCTTACCTCATAGAGCCGTTTCACCTTATAATGCGTCCTTCTTTCCCCCGGCATCCTCGTTATCTTCACTCTGGAATAGGTAAGGGTATTTAGACTTCATCTCCTCTTCTGCTTCCCATGTCATTTCTTCTATATTCTTGTTCCTCCATAATACAACCTAATACTACGAGAAATACAAGGCACTAAATATTAATTCAAATAATACATCACGGAGAACACATGAATTTACATATTACAGAAAAACAAAATAACCAAAGGCAAGTACAACCATAGAGAGATGTCAACAAAGGGCACTCCCGAGATACCGTCTCGTAGTCCCAAAAGTAAATGCTCAATAGGGGATCTCCCGAGGTACCGCCTCGTAGTCCCAAAAGTAAATATGCAAGACAGGGGGATCTCCCGAGGTACCGCCTCATAGTCACAAAGTAAATATGCAACAACAACAATGCCCCCAGGCCATCACAAGTCATCACAATTCAATGCTTGACATAGCCCACCTTTTCTCGCCACGTGCGCAATAATAAAGTAAATGCCCTCTTTGTCTCACCGCACGCGCATAATAGTATTCCCACATTGTCTCGCCACATGCGCAAACCCACATGTGCAAATATATATAGCCCGCCTTGTCACGCCGCATGTGCAAAAATCAATATAAATAATAGCACGGCAGAAACCTCGTGCAAACACCCGAAGCTCCCATCAATATAACGTGCCAATATCACATCTCACAAATTGCACCTCAAGTACTCAAATATTACCACTTGCCACAAAAATCAACAATACATTATTTTCCACAATAAGGAGCCCATGGCTCGACCATAATATGCACAAAAATCTTAACAAAATATCCGGGAGTGAAAAACACAACAAAATAATATTTCACAAAACAATCAAGATGGAAATCACACCAAATCATCGTATAAAAATAATTTCAACAAACAAGGATCTAGGCATGACAAATAGAGGATTTAATAAGTGCCAATAATTTCCAATTTAATACATAAGGGCGTCTAAGGATTTTAACAAATGTAATTTGCACATATAAACCAAGTACGTACTCGTCACCTCGCGTACATGGTTTTCAATTACACAATTTGCACATAAGACTCAATACCTAAGGGGTAATACCCCCACTCGAGGTTAGGCAAGATACTTACCTTTTTTTTTTTTGAAGTTATGCCGATATTCCAAAATCGCCTTCTTGCTTGAATTGACCTCCGGACCGCTCAAATCTATCCAAATTAATTGTATAACTTTATTAAAATTCATCAGAAACACTTACGGATAATAAAAACGTCGACTTGAAAATTTATTTTAAAAATTCAACAAAAGTCAACGCGGGGCCCACCTCTCGGAACCCGACATAATTTTCACGAAATTCGAACACCCATTCCGATACGAGTTCAACCACACCAATTTTATCGAATTCTAATAACAAATAATCCTCCAAATCTTGAATTTCCAATTTTGAAAAGTTTTTACAAAAATTCTCATTTCCTCCATTAAACTCGAATTAAACGATGCATATTCATACATTCATGAAATATAAACACTTTAGGATATAGAACACTTACCCCAACCAATCTTGTGAAAAATTACTCCAGAATCGCCCAAATTCGAGCTCCAAAAATCCAAAATGAAAATGGCGAAATGACCATTTTTGTTCCTTAACATTTTGTACAGTTTCCGCTTCTGCGGACATATTTCCGCATCTACGGCATCGCTTTTGCTAGCCAAAATACGCACCAGCATTGCCTCTACTTCTGGGAGCATAGTGGCCGCACCTGCGCTTGCGCTTTTGCGTCTGTTAACCATCCGAAATACACCCGAGGCACTCGGTACCTCAACCAAATATACCAACACGTCCAAAAAATATAATACAAACTTAGTCGGGGCTTTAAACCACGTCAAACAACGCCAAAATTACGAATCGCGTATCGAATTGGATTATGAGTTTTCAAATCTTCCAACTTCTATATTTTGCGCCGAAACGTATCAAATCAATACGGAATGACTTCAAATTTTGCGCACAAGTCATAAATGATGTAATGGAGCTATTCCAATTTTCGGAATCAAAATCCGACCTCGTTATCAAAAATTCAACCTTCGGTCGAACATTCCAAAAATCTTCTATTTTCCAACGTTCGCCAAAATGCGTCGAATTATTCTACTGACTTCCAAATCCAAATCCGAACATACGCCTAAGTCCGAATCATCATACGAAGCTATTGCCATCATTGAAATATCATTCCGGGGTCGTTTACTCAAAAGTCAAATATTCGGTCAACTCTTTTAATTTAAGCTTAAAAAATAAGAATTTTTCTTTTAATTTAATTCCGAATCTTCCGAAAATCAAACTCGACCACACCCGCGGGACATAATACATATTAAGAAGTTGCTCGAGACCTTTAGTAGCTGAACGGGGAGTTAATTCTTAAAACGACAAGTCGGGTCGTTACATTCTCCCCCTCTTAAACATACGTTTGTCCTCGAACGTTCCAAAAATTATTCTAATGACATTAAATTACTGAGTGCATTATTTCACACATACTCACAAGTGATTCTACGTCACCGTAAATTTAACAGGGGTCCGACAACATCATCTCGGTGGAGATTATTTCTTTTATTCACACTTATAAGCTTTAAAGCAAATTCCTTACACTCCAATCAATTTCAAATTCCTCACATCAACACACGGTATTAGTTTGAGCCGGCTGTAGCAAATCGTGCCTACGCACACATCATACGTATGTCCATAACCACATCTCTGGTCATAATAGCTGTTTATAATTAATTTTAGCGTCCTCAATTAATCTCATCTTAACCAGAATATCATATCTATTTTTTTTTCACAACACCGACGGCAACACGCGAGGCATGAAGACCTCATAATAGGCTAAAACTCGATGTTTACAGCATGAATATGGCTAAATATTCACAGAAAAATATACAAGAATTATCAAATAAGCCTAACAAGCATGACTCCCTATTTATACTATAGTACAAATTTAATTTCACAAAGGGAGAATTTAAACTCATAAAATTTTCACCACTAGGACCTCATCTTTTTACAACCTCTACCGCGGCTCGTAGCCCAGTTTAAATATTTCACATCATATAAAAATGCGAGGATCTCGTCCTCAACTCCGAATCACAAGTATTTTGCACATTGTGCCAACTGGAATTTTCAATTTCCTTTCTTTCTTCTTTTCAATAAATTCCGTAAAAGATTTTCACAACACATAGTGAACCCCATACCAATAGGGCATATATTTCATAAAATTGAGACTAATTATTCCAAAATCACATTAAAACCCGTTGTAGTGAGTAATAGAAAGTCACTTTTGGACTTATAGCCCTCAATGGTGTACAAAATTTAAAATGATAGATACGGGCTAACATCATCAAACCTCCCAATAGGGATAAACATATAAGTGGGTCACAAAATTATGAAGTTCACCCATAAGTGGATCTTAATAGGAGGACTCGCCTCGATTTCCAGAAACGAATCAAATTAAGGAGAATTATCCTTTTATAATAAACTGGGATCGTACTTGTAATGACACCATTTGGTGTAGCGGCCTCAGCCAATTCATAACAATTATATCAACGGGTTTGGTCTCCCTCTCTTGGGCGCCTGAATGCCCCGTTGTGATACATCTGTCAGGAGTCTGGGACAATCTCTCACCCTGTGGGTGGTATCTCCACACTCGAAGCAACCTTTTTGCTGACGTGGCTGTGGAAACTGTGCGGTACGGGTACTCTGAGACCCATGTGCACCTGGGACACCGTGCCAAGCCTGAAGTGCAAACTGAACTAGGTGACCCATAAAACTTCTGCCATGCCGTACCCTTCATCCAAAATATGGACCAGTAAATCTCTCCAGTCTACGTGGCCTCCTTGCCTCCCTGTCCTCTCTCTCTCTCTCTTGACCCCGCTTGTCCTCTCTCATCTGGCCCCGCCTGTCCTCTCTCTTCTGGCCCAACCTGTCCTCTCTCTCCTGGTCCCACATGCCCTTAAATAGGTGGGCGATCCCCACCACCTACTGAAATGGATCATCTGACTCTAGCTTCCGAGCCATGCTAAACTGGATATCACATCCTAGCCCCTAAATGAGCCTACGGACTCGCTCTCTAACTTTAGCGACCAAAGCAGGTGCATGTCTGGCCAAATCACAGAATCTGACAGCATACTCTAACACTGGCATAGTTCCCTGGCGCAGCTGCTCAAACTCCACGCGCCATGCATCTCGAAGGGACTGAGGAACAAACTCTCTCAGGAACATCTTTGAAAACTGATCCCATGAAAGTGAAGTTGCATCGGTCGGGATACCCAACTCATATACCCGCCACCACTGATATATCGCTCCCTTAAGCTGGAACGTAGTAAAAGAAACTCCACTCGTCTACACAATATCCATAGTGCGGAGAATGCGATGGCACTCCTCTAGAAAGCCATGTGCACCCTCTGGAGGTAAACCACTGAAGGTAGGAGGGTCATTCTTCTTGAACCTTGCAAGTCTAACTTGTTCTTCCTCAGATGTTGCGGCCCTAACCATGGGCGTAACTGGGACCACAGGCTGAGTCACCATGACTCCTGGAACCTGACCAATTTGGACTCGCTACTCCGGAGTACGGACGGTAGGAGTCTGAGTCCCTCCCCGATATGTGAAGTAGCTGGTGCAATCGGAATAAACTGCACCTGAACCAATGTACCAAACATGCTTAGGAACTGTGCTAAGGTCTCCTGAAGTACAGGGGTAACAGCAGGCACCTCCGGTATCTGTCACCCAACTGGAGCTACTAGTGGCTCCTGAACTTTTGCTTTAGTAGGTGCCCTAGCTGCGGCACGTGCTCCCCTTCGGCCTCTGCCTCTGGTGTTACCTGCTCCGGGAGCAGCATCATCGGTAACTACAGCTCGTTTCCTCACTATATGTAAGAGAATAGAATGATAAAAGTTCAAACTTCGAGATCAATGGACTCGCACGATAGGAATGAAGGAAGTGAAATTGTCCTAATTGTTCCGTAGCCTTTCGAAGATAAGTACAGACGTCTCTGTACCGATCAGCAAGACTCTACTAAACTCGCTTATGACTCGTAGCACCTATGAACCAATAGCTCTGATACCAACTTGTCACAACCCAAATTTCCCTCAGTTTGGGTATCGTGATGGCACCTAGTCTTAGGGACTAGGTAAGCCTAACATTAATTGAAACAAAAATATTATTTAAATAACATCCAACAATTTGAACTAGGTAAGCCTAACAATAATTAAAATAACAATATTATTTAAATAGAATCTTTTATAGTTCCCAAAACCGGTAGTACAAGTCATAAGCTCTATAGAGTGTTTGCTAAAAAACTTCTAAATACAACTGTCCAGAAATAAGAATAAACAGTGCAAAACAAAAACTTGAAGGTGACTCCGAAGCATGCGAAAGTAGCAGAAGGTTTACCTTGAGTCACCACAGCAACGACCCGCACAGCTACTAACGAACAAAAACCTGGATCTGCACAAACATGTGCAGAAGTGTAGAATGAGCACACCACAGCGGTGAACAGTAAGTATCAAGACTAACCTCAGTGGAGTTGTGACGATGAACAGTTAAGACACCCACTGGTCTAAAATATAGAAAAAGTATAAGTATATGAACAACAAAAATATGATATCTACATAAAGACTATACAATATGGCTAACAATACAGTAATGGCAATAAGAAAGGAAACAACAAGTATCAGCGAAATACCATAAAAATGACACAGAAAAGTGAATGGAACACAACATAAATCCGGAATCACAAATACAGCAGAGACAAGTAATATCTCAGCAACTACGATCGCGTTTACATTAGGTTTTAGTCAACAAACTCCACGAGGTACCGAACCTATGACAAATCACAATTCATAGTTCTCAATACCTGAACCCTAACACTTGGCATCATGTGCCCTCATAACAGCTCATAACCGCATTGACTACTCACGTGCTTATAGAGCCATTCTCACATAGAAGACAAGTAAACAAGGGTGAGCATATATGCTCAACAATATCAAGAACACCTCTTATCCGATAAGAGTGCTTAATTACGTGTATGCTTGTGCAAGTGTCCTAACATAGTCCATACCAGCAAATAAGCATAAGGAAAAAGATCAGACAGCACGTAGAATATTTTTCTCACAACTTTCACAAGATAAAGCTCACACAGGTAAGTGTACCACTACACAAATATCAACAACAAGAATGCCCCCAGGCCATCAAAAATCAATCCCTAACACAGCCCACCTTGTCTTGCCACGTGTGCATTAGTAATATAAATGCCCGCCTTGTCTCGCCACACGTGCATAATAAAGTTCCCACCTTGTCTCGCCGCATGCGCAACCCATATATATATCCCGCCTTGTCATGCCGCATGTACAAATATCAATAGTAACAATAGCACGGTAGAAACCTCGTGCAACCCCCTAACAACAACCGCACGGCATAAACCTCGTGCATCACAATAACCACAACCGCACAACAAAAACCTCATGCATCGCAATAACAACAACCGCATGGCAGAAACCTCGTGCATCACCACAACAAGTACAACAACAACAAAAACAATAATAATACAAAGTACGACAAGTAAATCAACTCAAGAACTTTAAATCACAAAGAAACGATAGAACCAATTCACAAGGAATAACCACAGTAAAGAATGTTAGGCGTAAAGAGAACAACTCAACAAGGGAAAAATAATATGTAGCAACAATCCCACAATATACATTTCAACAACAGGGAAGCTAACACGAGTCAAATAATTCCAAATAAAACAAGTCGACTAAGATGTAGGATATCTAACTTCTTTTAAGATTGAGAGATTACGAAGGATATTCAACAATTCAATTAAGGATAAGCAGCAGAAAGATAATCATAACCTCAATTAAGATTGAGCAATTATAGGATGAGATAATAATAATTCCAAATAAAGATAAGCAGTTATGAAACAATAGCATGACAATATAGGAGGTAAAATCTTCGGTTAAGTCAACTAAGAGTCAAATAGGCAATAAGAGTGAATCCTGAAGCAATTAATTCTAATTAAAGCATGTAGAGGTGAAACTAGTATATAGGAACTTGAATCATATCAAGAACAACTTCATACTCGATGAATATAAGGACCTAAGAATCATAAAAGGCCAACTTTTCACAAATAAGTCAATCATAAAAGGCCAGCTTTTCACAAATAAGTCCGAGCACGCACCCGTCACCTTGCGTACATGGACTACAATCAACATAGAAGATTCAAATCCTAAGGAGAAATCCACCACACAAGGGTAGGCAAGATACTTACCTTAAAGAAGACAAACTGATACTCAAAAATGAACTTCTCAGGTGAAATGACCTCCGGACGACTCAAATCTAATCAAAATAACTTCAAAGCACAAATGAAAATCATAAGAAACTATTCTGGATCATAAAGCTTCAATCTTTAACAAAATCAAAAAATCGGTCCAAAAGTCGATCCCCGGGCCCACACCTCGGAACCCGACAAATTTTACAAAACCCGAACACTCATTCCGATACAAGTTCAACCATACTAAAATTATCAATTTCCGATGCCAGTTCGTCCCTCAAATTATAATTTTTCATTTTGAAACTTTTCTTAAAAAATCACCATTTTCCCCAACTCAAAACACAAATTAAATTATAAAAATAAAGATAACATCATGCAATATAATAAATTCTAGGTGAAGAATACTTACCCAATCGATTTGCTTGAAACACCCACAAGGATTCGCTCAAAACCGAGCTCTAGAACTCCAAAAATGTATAAAATGGCTAACCCTCGAAATAGAGAACTTATATTCTGCCTAGGTGTTTATACATCGCGATCGCGGAAGAGCAGCTGTGATCGCGAAGAGGAAATGGCTACTGCCCGGAATTGATGATGTGCGATCGCGAACAAGCATGTGCGATCACGAAGAAGGAAAATAATGGCCCAGGAACTGGGCTACGCGAACGCATGAAACGGCACGGGAACGCGAAGGAGGGGAAAGCACACTTACGCGTTCACGGATAGAACAGTGTGAATGCGTAGAGGAAATGATCACCAACTCCTAGTTTCTACTACGCGAACGCGAATGTGGAGCTGCGTACGCGAAGAAGAGAAGGGCAGACTTACGTGATCGTGGATAGAAGCTCGCGAACGCGAAAAAGAAATATTCACTCCTCCAAAATTACTCTTCGCGAACGCGAAGGAAGGGACGCGAACGCGATTAAGGGAACCAGATGACGGAAAACAGCAGTTCAAAAATAGAAGGAAATGACCCGTAGCCCATTCGAAACACACCCGAGGATCCCGAGACCCAGTTCCAACATACTAACAAGTTCCATAACCTAACACGGACTCGCTCGAGGTCTCAAATCACATCAAAGAATGCCGAAAATACAAATCACACCACGAATCGAACTTATGAACTTCCAAAACTTCCAACTTCTAAAACTCGTGTCGAAACCTATCAAACCAACCCGGAATGACGTCAAATTTTGCAGGCAAGTCCCAAATAATATAACAGAGCTGTTCCAATTCTCGGAATCGCATTCCGACCAAGATATCAAAAAGTCCACTTTCGGTCAAAATCTCCAAAAATTTGACTTTCGCCATTTCAAACCTAAATCAGCTACAGACCTCAAATTTTCAGTCCATACACACTCCGAAGTCCAAAATCACCCAATAGAGCTAACGGAACTGACATAACTCTATTTCGGAGTTGTCTTCACATAGTTCCGACTACGGTCAAAATCCTAAGGTACCGCCTTGTAGTCCCAAAGTAAATATGCAACAACAACAATGCCCCTTGGCCATCACAAGTCATCACAATTCAATTCCCGACATAGCCCACCTTGTCTCGCCACGTGCGCAATAATAAAGTAAATGCCCGCCTTGTCTCGCCGCACACGCATAATAATATTCCTACCTTGTCTTGCCACATGCGCAAACCCAAATATATATATATATATATATATATATATATATTATAGAACCCGCCTTGTCACACCGTATGTGCATAAATCAATTGTAACAATAATACGGCAGAAACCTCATGCAAATACCTGAACAAACCTCCCAACAATATAACGTGCCAATATCACATCTCATAAATTGCACCTCAAGTGTTCAAATATTACCACTTGCTACAAAAATCAACCATACATTATTTTTCACAATAAGGAGCTCATGGCTCGGCCATAATGTGCACAAAAATCTTAACAAAACATCCGGAAATGAACAACTCAACAAAATAATATTTCACAAATAAATCAAGGTGGTAATCATACCAAATCATCATATAAAAATAATTTCAACAAACAAGGATCTAGGCATGACAAATAGAGGATTGCCAATAATTTCAAATTTAATACATAAGGGCATCTAAGGATTTTAACCAATGTAATCTGCACTTATAAACCAAGTACGTACTCGTCACCTCGCGTACATGGTTTTCAATTACACAATTTACACATAAGACTCAATGCCTAAGGGGTATTTCCCTACGTCAAACAATGCAGAAATTACGAATCGCACATCGAATCGAAGTATGAGTTTGTAAATCTTCCAACTTCAATATTTTGCGCCGAAATGACTTCAAATTTTGCGCACAAGTCATAAATGACGTAATGGAGCTATTCAAATTTCTGGAATCAAAATCCGACTTCGTTATCAAAAATTCAACCTTCGGTCGAACTTTTCAAAAAATTTCTATTTTCCAACTTTCGCCAAAATGCATTGAATTGTCTTACGGACTTCCAAATCCAAATACGAACATACGCCTAAGTCTGTAATCGTCATATGAAGCTATTTCCATCATCGAAATTCCAATCCGGCGTTGTTTACTCAAAAATCAAATCTTCGGTCAACTATTTTCATTTAAGCTTAAAAAATGAGAATTGTTCTTTTAATTTAATTCCGAATCTTCCTAAAATCAAACTCGACCACACCCGTGAGTCATAATACATATTACGAAGCTGCTCGAGACCTTTAGTCGCTGAACGGAGCATTAATTCTTAAAATGACAAGTCGGGTCGTTACAATGGCATTTGATATTCGTTTATCATAGTTATTATTAATTACTTGATTAATTTAGTAAGGTCCTTGATTAAATTATGAGACTTATCATCATGATGGAGACCATGATAATGAGAGTAAAGTCTCTTACAACTTAATCTAAATTTTGTTCTTGATCGTAGGATTATTAATTTGGATATTAGTAAACCGGTTAGTAAACCGGTTAGATCAATATTTATGTGATCGTCTTTATGGGATAAAGATTAGTTTATCTCATTAACTAAATCACATAAATAGATGATGCATATAGAGATATGATCATTGAACCGATTCATTGGATAACTCCTAATGGTTAGAATTACCAAAAACTGTCAATAGGATATTCTCTTGAAGAATGTGATGTAAGAGTTTCCTTTGACCTGATATCATCATAGTAATTGACAAGTTATTTATTGTACTTTGATACTAGACACCTATGGCCCTAGTGAAATAGTTGAAAGGATATTGGGTACGATTAAATACTTGTAGAATTTGTGATTGATCAAGATGGAATCTGTCAACTCTTGGTAATGAGTTTAAGCTCTGTGTTGTCATGAATTATAACCGACCAAATTAAGACCTTGGCCAGGGCCATTGGATGAAAAATTTCAACACGATATTTTTCGTTCAATTTGTTCACGATTTTCATTGATCAAAGAGTTGATAGTAAAGATCGGTCTCGATGTGGATTCGCATAGCATCTTCGCATTATCGAAGAAAACTCTGAAACGAGGCTCTCTTTACCAGGTACGTCTTAGATCCGATCTTTATCATATAAATAAATTTTAAACACGACAAGTTCTGCCTAGGACTGTTATTGTCTTCCACTACGTGTTATGAATACCTATATGCAATCCAACAGATACAACACCATTACAACTTTATCTCTTCAAAAGATACGTCCTTCTTCAAGTATAACGTTTCCTAAGAAAGTATTAATTTCTCACTTATGTCCATCCTTGTAAGTATTTATTTGAATGATTTAAGTGCATAAAAGTCGATCAACATTTTGCGGTTATTTTAGTCGTTCCATATTTAGCGTGGTTATTTTAGTCGTTTAATATTTAGCGTGGTTATTTTAGTCGTTCAATATTTAGCGTGGAACATTCGTACTTTAATATATATACATATACATATATATAGATATAGATATAGAAGATGTAGATGTAGATATAGATTGTATGAGGCCGAGGTTCATATTTGTTGTGAAACAATCACAAACGAAGAATCATCAAAATATTAATAAGTAACTATATTTTCCTTCTCTTTTTCTATATTTAACTTTTTATATTAAGTATCTTCCATATTACAAGATATGTACCAAAACAATACTTGAGAATCAATAGTTCGCTGATCCAGCACGAGTATTTTGTTTGCGATAGAGAAAACATTTTAAAGATAATTTTTTTCTATTATGAATGTTTTCCCACAAAGTTTATTAAATATATTTTTATTTCTAACATTTTTTTTATTTGGCGATTTATACTTGGATTTTATTATTCTGAAAATTCAAAAAAGATTAAAAGTAAAACTAGACCTGATTTATTAGAAATACTTTATCTTTTCAGCGTAATTATTGAATGATTTCACCAAGTACTATTAATTTTTTATGATTTTTCCTTTATGAGTTTTTTAATTCTTATATTTTTTGCCTTGGAATTTGAACATGTTATTACGATATCACTGGATTCTTTATCCTGAAATTACCAATTGAGTATCAGAGTGAAATTTTGTTATTACAGGGGTTCCATAAAAGGATTAGGAAGAGAAAGATCCAATCATAAAAAGTGAAAACTAAAGTTCCCCGAAGAAATAATATATTTCTTAAATTTTTATTATTCATATGGGAAAGAAAAAAGAGTTGAACTTTTGGTCCTTTTTCTTCATTTTGGTTTTCGGGTCTCCAGGAAACTATTGGATATATATAGTTCAAAAAATATTCTCGATACACTAATTATTGAGGTCTTTTCGACTCAAACGTTACCCTTTTATCATCTTCAGTGGTTTTCGTAAATTTAGTACTGAAATCACCAGTGTAATTAAGAAGAAGGAAATAACGAAGACAACTTTGAAGAAGGGGTAAAGCTCATCAGGTTTTTGACGAGAAATGCAAGGCTACAATTATAAAGAAGGAACATGTATTTTCTCTCAAAGATATGAGAAAATAGTAAGAGAGCACGTGTTAATCAGTTGTCACGATCCAAAATCCCAACCCGCCGTTATAGCGCCTCACACTTGCTAGGCAAACCGGATATAACAACAAAGAATCAAAAATAATGGAAATTTGTAGAAATAGCATAAGTCTTAAATCTCAACATAACCATATACCGCTAATACATGATAAACTCTCTAGAGACTGGTAAATACAGAGTCATGAGCTCTACAACGGAATTCAAGTCTGAAAATTACATAACAATATTGTCTGAACTAAAGTAACAGTACATAAGGAAAGACAAGTCAAGACTGCGGGCAAAAATGCAGCTCTACTTCGTCTCTCGATACTCCGCTAAACAAGCAACTCTGCTACTAATAGCTGGTACCAACACCTGTATATGCACAATTAAGTGCAGAGTATAGTATGAGTACAACTAATTCAATGTAATCAATAAGCATCGTAACTAACCTTTGCGAGGTAAAAGAAGAAAGAATTACAAGTAATACCTGCTATAACCTGTACAGTTTCATAAATTTAACAAGTATGGAACAAAGATGTGATCAAGTATAAAGCACAAAAGGAATTATCTCTCTCTATGTGTGTGTGTACGATTATTGTCACGGCCCAAACTCACACCTATCGTGATGGTGCCTATCTTAATACTAGGCAAACCGACAACCTCAATAAATCACAATTTTCTTTAAGTTTGAAAACATAATATCTAAATAAGATACAAAAATCTCGCAAACACCAATACAAATACTCCTAAAACCCGGTGTCATTGAGTACATGAGCATCTAAATGATAACAATGTTTGACTGATAAAACACTGTCTGAAAATATAGAACAATACAAAAACTAAAAGGAAAGAGAGACAAGGTCTGCGGACATCAAGCAACTACCTCGATAGTCTCAAACGGATAAAGCTTCGAAAAAATACCATCCTCTGTGTCCAAAAGTACCTGGATCTGCACACAAGGTGCAGGGTGTAGTATGAGTACAACCAAGTCAGTAAGTAACAATACTAAATAAAGAGCTGAAGATAGTGACAGTAATTTCCAACATAAGAAGGTAGGCATGCTTTCAAGTTCATCATCTAAAACTCAAACAGTAATTTCATGTCAAATTCAACTAAAACAGAAGATAATGTCTTTCAAAAATTTCCAAAACAGTGATATATGACTGTTGAAGTACAACAATAATGAAATCAATGCATCCTCTTAGAGCAACAGTCACTCAGTCCTCCCATTCACTTCAACCTCACAATCACTCTTCCCTAACAGTCACTCATTCCTCTCAATCACTCATCGCTCAGCACTCGACACTCGGTACTCGCACTCAGTAGGTACATGCGCTCACTGGGGGTGTGTACAGACTCCGGAGGGACTCCTTCAGCCCAAGCGCTATAACAAGCCAATCATGGCAAAAACCAATCAAACATGTTGCGGCGTGCAGCCCGATCCCATAAATATCCTTACAATCACGCCCTCGACCTCACTTAGTCATCAACCTCTCCAATCTCTCGGGCTCTCAGAAATCATGATAAGCAGCCCAAACAGTAATGATGTGATACATCAATAATGAGCAATAGAGACTCAGATGTAATATGCACGTAAAACCGTGACAGAGTATGAAACAACAATTTAGTAGATAATTCAACATGTACACGACCTCTTTGGATCTCAACAGTGTCAACACATGGTTTAAACATGATTTATAGATTAATTTCTCTAATACATGGAAAATGTACAGATATCAACAGATTATTCAACTACACAGTTCCATCGAACTGACCGAGTCACAATTCCTACGGTGCACGCTCACACGCTCGTCACCTAGCATGTGCGTCACCTCAAAACCGATCACATAACACAAATTCAGCGTTTCATACCCTCAGAACCAGATTTAGAACTGTTACTTACCTCAAACCATGAAATTCGATATTTTGCAATGCCTTTGCCTCAAGAATTGGCCTCCAAACGCCTCAAATCTAGCAACAAATAATTCGATTAAGTCAATACAAATTATAGGATTTAATTCCATTTGAAAATACTAATTTTTCAACAAAAACCGAAATTTCAGCCAAACATCGTCCATGGGGTCCACACCTCGAAACCCATTAAAAGTTACAAAATATAAATGCACATTTAACCACGAGTCCAACCATACAAATTTTACTAAATTCGGATATCAACTCGACCCTAAAATCTTCAAATTAAACCAAGAGGGTTTTCTAAATTTTCCAACTTAATTCACCAATTAATTATTAAAAAGAACCATGGATTCGGGTAATTTGACCAATATTGAGTTAAGAACACTTACCCCATTGTTTTCCTCGAAAAGCTCCTGAAAATCGCCTATTCCCGAGCTCCAATTCGCCAAAAATGGAAAATGGGCCCATTTTCAAAACTTAAACTTTCTGTCCAGGCATTCCTTCTTCGCGAATGCGACCCTTACCTCACGTTCGCGAAGCACAAAAATGTGCTACCAATGTTTTCTTCTTCGCGAATGCGAGCCTTGCCTCGTGAATGTGATGCTTCAGCGGGCTGCTCAATCGTGAACACGAAGACCACTTTCCTCCAAGTTGGCTTTCACCTTCGCGAACGCGAGGCCTCAATCGCGAACACGTAGCTTTGCCCCACGAACCTTCGTGAACGCATTAGTCCCCTCGCGTTCGCAAAGAACAACATCAGTACCACCAAACCAACAATTGCAACCCATCCACACTTTGTTCGAAACCACCGCGAAACACACTCGAGGCCCCTGGGACCTCAACCAAATATATCAACAAGTCCCAAAACATCATACGAACTTAGTCGAAGCCTCCAATCACATCAAAAAATGCTAAAAACACGAATCACATCTCAATTCAAGCCTAATGAAACTAGGAAATTCCAACTTCTACATTCGACGGCGAAACCTATCAAATCAAGTCCGATTGACCTCAAATTTTGCACACAAGTCATAAATGACATAGCAGAGGTATTCTAATTCTCAGAATCGGATTCCGACCCCGATATCAAAAATTTAACTCTCCGGTCATACTTTCAAACTTAAATTTTTAATTTAGCCATTTTAAGCTTAATTTAACTAAGAACTTCCAAATAATTTTCCGGACACGCTCCTAAGTCTAAAATTACCATACGGAGCTATTGGAATCATCATAATTCTATTTCGGGGTCGTTTACACATAAGTCGACATCCGTTCACTATTTCAACTTAAGCTTTAAACCTTGGAACTCAGTGTTTCAAGGTTTAGCGCAGTATGTGCTTACTCATGTCCTACGCCTTTGGAATATATCCATACGGATATGAGATCATTCGCGCTCGTGAGACTACAACAGCAACCTATGAGGTTGCGTCAAAGGGTATTGGAGGCGCAGATGGATGATTATATAGCAAAGGCATAACGGTAACACTACTGTGGCTTTTGTCCCCCTTACTTGTACTCTTCCTTTGTGGTTTTTGTGTTTCTGATTTTTGTAAAAAAATAAAAAAAATAAAAAAAATAATAAAATAAAATAAAATAAAAAGTGTTCCAATTCATTCCAAAACCTCACCGGACCCGAACCAGTTACCCCGGCAAGTCACATAATAACTGTAAAGTATAAATTGAAAATTAAATGGGAGAACGAGGTTGTAATACTCAAAACGACCGGCCGGGTCATTACATTCTCCCCCTCTTAAACAAACGTTCGTCCTCAAACGTGTTTAGAATCATACCTGTAGCCTCAAATAGGTGTGGATATTTTCTCCATAATCTCCCGCTCAATCTCCCAAGTATCTTCTCCGACTGGCTAGCCTTTCCACTGCACTTTCACTGAAGCTATGTTATTTGATCTTCTTTTTCAAACCTACCGGTCTAAAATGGTCATTGGCTCCACATCATAAGTCAAATTACCACCCAACTGCACTGTGTTGAAATCCAAAACAAGAGACGGATCTCCGACATACTTTCGGAGCATATATACATGAAACACTAAATGAACACCCAATAGACTAGGTGGCAAAGCAAGTTCATAACCCACCTCTCCAATCTTCTTAAGTATTTCAAAAGGCCCAATATACCGAGGGATCAACTTGCCCTTCTTCCCGAACCTCAACACACCCTTCATGGGCAAAATCTTGAGCAGAACCTTCTCTCCAACCATGTAAGCAACATTACGGACCTTCCTGTCGGCATAACTCTTTAGTCTAGACTGCATCGTGCAAAGTCGATCCTGAATCAATTTAACCTTATCCAAAGCATCCTGCACCAAATCAGTACCCCAAAATCCTAGTCTCACCCGGCTCAAACCAACCCACTGGAGACCGACACCGTCTCCCATATAAAGCCTCATACGGAGCCATCTGAATGCTCGATTGGTAGCTGTTATTGTAACCAAACTACGCTAATGGCAGAAACTGATCCCAAGAACCCCCCCAAATCAATGACACAAGGGCGTAGCATATCCTCCAATATCTTAATAGTGCGCACGGACTGTCCATCCGTTTGATGGTGAAATGTTGTATTCAACTTAACCTGTGTGTCCAATTCTCGCTACACTGTTTTCCAAAACGGTGATGTAAACTACGTGCCCCGATCTGAAATAATGGACACTAACACACCATGAAGGCGAACAATCTCGCGGATATAAATCTCAGCCAACCGCTCCAAAGAATAAGTAGTACCAACTAGAATAAAATGAGCAGACTTGGTCAACCGATCTACAACCACCCAAAAAGTATCAAACTTCCTTAAAGTCCATGGGAGCCCAACTACGAAGTCCATGGTAATACGCTCCCACTTACACTCCGGAATTTCAAGTATCTGAATCAATTCGCTCGGTCTCTGATGATCGTACTTCACCTGTTGACTAAACACCAAGCTACAAACCCAACTATATCTTTCTTCATTCGCCTCCACCAATAGTGCTACCTCAAATCCTAATATATCTCCGCGGCACCTGGATGAATGGAGTACCGCGAACTGTGAGCCTCCTGGAGAATCAACTCACGCAAACCATCTACATTAGGCACACATAGCCTGCCCTGCATCCGTAATAAACCGTCATCCCTAATAGTGACTTCCTTGGCATCACTGTGCTGAACCATGTCCTTAGGAAAAGCAGATGGGGGTCACCATATTGACTTTCTATGATACGATCGTAAAGAGAAGGTTGAGAAACCACACAAGCCAAAACTTGGCTCGGCTTCGAAATATACAATCTGACAAACTGGTTGGCCAAGGCCTGAACATCCAAGGCTAAAGGCCTCTCCGCTACCAATAAGTATGCTACGCTACACAAACTCTTCGCCTTATGATTCAAGGTATCGGCTACCACATTGGCCTTTACGGGATGATAGAGAATGGTGATATCATAATCCTTAAGCAACTCCAACCACCTCCGCTATAGCAAATTAAGATCCTTCTATTTAAACAGATGTTGTAGACTCCGGTGATCTATATAAACCTCAGAGTAGACACCGGACAAATAATGTCGCCAAATATTCAATTATAAACAATAGCTGCTAGCCCAAGGTCGTGGATCGGATAATTCTTCTCATGCACCTTTAACTGTCTGGACTCATAGGAAATCACCCTACCATCTTGCTTCAGCACTGCGCCGAGACCAATACGTGACGTGTCATAATACACAATATAAGAGCCTGAACTTGTAGGCAACATCACTACTGGGATTGTAGTCAAAGCTGTCTTGAGCTTCGGAAAGCTCTCTTCACACTCATCCAACCACCTGAACGGAGCACCTTTCTGGGTCAATTTAGTCAAAGGCGATGCAAGAGATGAGAAAACCTCCATAAAACGACAATAATAACCGGCCAAGTTGAGAAAACTCCGAATCTCAGTAGCTGAAAATGGCTTGGACCAACTCTAAACTGCCTCTATCTTCTTCAGATCCACCTTAATTCCTTCACTAGACACTATGTGTCCCAAGAATGCCACAGAACTAAACCAGAATTCACACTTCGATAATTTGGCGTACAGTCTCTCATCTCTCAGCCTCTGTAATACAATACCCAAGTGCTTTGCATGCTCCTCTTGGCTATGTGAGTACACCAGGATATCATCAATAAATAATACGACAAATGAATCAAGATATGGCTAGAATACACTATTCATCAATTGCATAAATGATGTTGGGGCATTGGTCAGTCCAAAAGACATCACGAGAAATTCATAGTGACCATAACGGGTCATAAATGTCATCTTTAAAATATCCGAATCCCGAATTTTCAACTTGTGATACCTGGATCTCAAATCAATTTTTGAGAATACCCTCGCTCCATGAGGCTGGTCAAATAAATCATCAATACGCGGTAAAGGATACTTGTTGTTGATTGTAACTTTGTTCAACTGTGTGTAATCGATGCACATCCACATAGTACTATCTTTCTTTTTCACAAACAGAACCAGTGCATCCCAAGGCGACACACTAGGCCTAATAAACCCCTTATCAAGAAGTTCCTGAAGTTGCTCTTTCAATTCTTTCAATTCAGCTGGTGCCATACGATACGGAGGAACAAAGATGGGTTGAGTGCCCGGCATCAAGTCAATACCGAAATCAATATCCCTATCGGGTGGCATACCAGACAGGTTTGCAGGAAATACATCTGAAAACTCTCGCACTACCGGTACTGAATCAATAGTAAAAGTATTTGCATCAACATTTCTTACAAATTCCAAATATGATAAACACCCCTTCCCAAACATATGTTAGGCCTTCAAATAAGAAATTAACATGTTGGGAACATAATCTAAAGAAACTCTCCATTCGACCTTCGGCAACCCCGGCATTGCCAATGTCACGATTTTTATATGACAGTTCAGAATAGACTGACATGGAGACAACCAATCCATACCCAGGATTACATTGAAACCAACCATACTAAGCAATAAAAGATCAACTCTAGTCTCTAGTCCCCTAATAGTTACCACACACGACCGATACACATGGTCCACAATAATAGTATCGTCCACCGGCGTAGATACACGAATAGGTGAAACTAAGGACTCACGGGGGATATCCAGAGAATGAGTAAAGTATGATGATAGATACGAATAAGTGAAACCAAGGTCAAATAATATAGAAGCTTCCCTGTGACACACTGAGATAATACTTGTGATCACTGCATCTAAAGCAACAACATCTGGCCTGGCAGGAAAAGCATAGAATCGGGCATGACCGCCACCTGATCAGCCTCCCCATCTTAGGCGACCTCTAGCTGACTGACCCCCACCTCGGACTGGCTAGGCGGGTGGCGAAGTAACTGGTGCAGAAGTCGTAGTCTCATTCCTCTACTGCAATGGACCTCCCGGACGATGAGGACACTGCCTCCACATATGCCCAAACTCCCCACACTCAAAGCAAATCCCCATTACTTGTGGTGGTGAGGACTGAATCGGGCCGCAAGAACCAGAATAACCGCTAGAAGCACCCGATGCAAATGAACCCTAAATAGAAGGAGCACGGGATGAACTCCGGGCTGGAAGGGCAATAAGTGATGACTGACCCTGATGAGAACTGTATGAACCATGGCTGGATGATGCGCCACGGTGAACTGGACAACCCGTATGAGCGTGCTTGTAAGGACGACCCCTACCGTAGTAAAACTGACCCCCTGAAGGAACACCGTTGAAACCACCCGGCCCGCGGGGCCTCTTAGCTTCCCTCTCTCTACTCTCCTGGCTATGGACCATCTCTATCTGCCGAGCAATGTCAACCACCTCATCAAAAGTAGCACCATATACCCTCTCCCTAGTCATAAATAACCGCAGCTGATATATGAGGCCATCGATGAACCTCCTAATCCTCTCCCTATTAGTGGGAACTAACCAAACTGCGTGAAGAGCCAACTCAAAAAATATCATATAGTATTGTGTCACAGACATATCATTCTGACGTAACTGCTCAAACTTTCTGCACAACTCCTCTCTGCGAGACTGCGGCACGAACTTCCCCAAAAAGAGAATAGAGAACTTATGCCATGTAAGTGGTGCTGCACCGATCGGCCTACGCCTCTCATAAACCTCCCACCATCTGAAGGCAGCCCCATAAAATAGAAAAATGGTGAACAAGACCGCACTGGTCTCCAGAATACCCGTTGTCCGAAGCATCCACTAGAACTTATCAATAAAACCCTGAGCATCCTCTGAATCAGCACCGCTAAATGATGGAGGTCGAATCCTTCCAAATCTCTCTAGTCTCATTTGCCCATCATCAGCCATAACGGGGACTACCGGGGCCTGAGCAGCTGCAACCGGCTGGGCTGGTAGTGCCCCCGGTATCTGAAGTTCCTACACTACCTGCTATGGAGTACGGGCAATAGGGGTATGAGTACCTCCCCTGGCCTGAGAAGTGGCTGATGTGGCCTAAGCTGAAACCACATGAGCAAGGCCTATGCAAATAGTCAATATCTGTGCTAGAGCCTCATGAAGGCCTGGAATCACAATAGGCAGAGCTGGTGCCTGAGTTGGTCCCACCGGCTCAATATATCTGGAGTCTGCTCCTGAGTTGGAGCAACTGGTGGTGCTATATGTGCTGCTCCAACTGTTATACGAGCTACACCTTGACCTCGGCCTTGGCCTCTACCACGGCCTGGACCTCTCGCGTCCTAATTGGTGGTACTGGTGGATGACAGTTCGATCTTGTAGTACGTGTCCTCACCATCTGTGAGTGAATTGAATAATAGAAATTTGGTTTCCAGAATGAACAAATCCGCACGATAGAATACAAGAAAGTAAAATTTTCCTAAGGGTTCGACAACCTCTCAAAGATAAGTACAGACGTCTCCGTACTGATCTGCAAGACTCTACTAAACCTGCTCATGACTTGTGAGACCTATGTAACATAGGCTCTGATACCAATTATTCACGACCCAAAATCATACTTGTCATGATGGCGCATATCTTAATACTAGACAAACCGACAATATCAATAAATCACGATTTCCTTTAAGTTTGAAAACATAATATTTAAATACAATACAAAAAATCTCGCAAAATACCAATACAAACACTCTCAAAACCCGGTGTCACTGAGTACATGAGCATCTAAATGATAATAATGTCTGACTCATAAAACACTGTCTGAAAATATAGAACAGTACAAAAACTAAAAGGAAAGAGAGTCAAGGTCTGCGAACGTCAAGCAACTACCTCGATAGTCTCCATTGGATAAAGCTTCAAAAAACTAGCAACCGCCCTGTCCGGAAGTACCTGGATCTGCACACGAGGTACAAGGTGTAGTAAGAGTACAATCAACTCATCAAGTAACCATACTAAATAAAGAGCTGAAGATAGTGACGAGCTTCACAACTAAGTCCAATTGCAGTAATTTCCAACATAAGAAGGTAGTTATGCTTTCAAGTTCCTCATCTAAAACTCAAATAGTAATTTCATGTCAAGTTCAACTGAAACAGAAGATAATGTCTTTCAAAAATTTCCAAAATAGTTATATATGACACCTGAAGTACAACAATAATGAAATCAATACATCCTCTCATAGCAACAGTCACTCAGTCCTCCTATTCACTCCAACCTCACACTCATTCTTCCCTCACAGTCACTCATTCCTCTTAATCACTCAACGCTCAGCACTCGGCACTCGCTGTAACGACCCGGCCGATCGTTTTGAGTGTACTAGTCCTGATCCCCTATTTACTGCTTTCCCCATATCTTTTTCTACTTATGTGACTTGTCGGGAGGTTGTTTTTATTCGTTTCAGAGTGTTTTGGGACACTTAGTCCCTAAACGGAAGCTTAAGCCTTAGGATTTTGACCGTAGTCGGAAATGTGTGAAGACGAATCCAGAATGGAGTTTTGTCAATTCTGTTAGCTCTGTTGGGTGATTTTGAGCTTAGGGACATGTACGAATTGTGTTTTGGAGGTCTGTAGATGATTTAGGTTTGAAATGGCGAAAGTTGAATATTTGGAGATTTTTGACTGGTAGTGGACTTTTTGATATCGGGTCGGAATCCGTTTTTGAAAGTTGGAGTAGGTCCGTAATGATGAATATGACTTGTGTGCAAAGCGTGAGGTCTATCGGACATGGTTTGATATGTTCCGACATCGGTTGTGGAAATTTGAAGTTTCAAGTTCATTAAGCTTGGATTGGAGGGCGATTCGTGTTTTTAGTGTTGTTTGAGGTGTTTTAAGGGCTTGACTAAGTTCGTATGGTGTTTTAGGACTGGTAGGTTAGGGCTTCGGATTAGTTTGGGATGCTTAACAGATCATTTTGAACTTGTGTAAGATAGCAGATTTTCTGGTATTTTTATTGTAAACTTTTCTTCATCGCGTTTGCGAGAGAGGTCTCGCGATCACGTAAGGCATTTGAGAGGCCAGCTAGAGTTTTTATTCGTGTTCGCGAATATTGGGACGCATTCGTGAAGGTTTGAGGATCAGTTCATCGCGAACGTGAAAAGGACATCGCGTTCGCGTAGAGGAAGTGGAGCAGCTGGAAACCCCAAGGATTTGTTCTATGCGTTCGCGTAGCGGGTGTCGCGTTCGCGAAGCATCAGGGAGTGAAAGGTACGCGTTTGCGAGAGATCCCTCACATTCACGAAGGAGGAATTTTGGGTCAGTGGAATTTTGTTATGCGCGAACGCGAGGGTGTGGCCGCGTTCGCGAAGAAGGATTCACCTGGGCAAAATATAACATTTCAAAAATGAGTGTTTGGCCATTTTTATCAAAACTTGATTTTGGTCATATCCCACTAATCTATAACTAATTTCATATTTTAATTTCGGATTTGGGTGGAAAATTTGGGAAAAATGGGAAGAAGTTCTTCAACTAAGGTTTTGGGTTTTGATTGGATAATTTTGGTATGGGTGAACTCGCGATTGAATGGGTGTTCATATTTTGTTACTTTTACCCGATTCCGAGACGTGGGCCCGGGTCGACTTTTTGAGGCAATTTTCGAATTTCTTGCTTTATCTTTGATTTCATTAATTAGATTAGTTTCTTATAGTTGTATTTATGGTATGTAATTGATTTTGGCCATTCGGAGTCGGATATCCGTGGAAAAGGCATTGTTACCGATTGATTGAGCTTGGTTCGAGGTAAATGGCTTGCCTAACCTTGTGTGGGGGAAATCCCCTTAGGATTTGGTACTGTTGTGATATGTGAGCGTCGTGTACGTGAGCTGACGAGTACGTACACGTGTTATTTGTTGTAAAACTCGATTTATTTTACTGAGTAGTAATCTGTTTTTCCTTTAATTTGAGTTATACCGTTTAAATGAGTACTAGTCTATTTTCATTCTTAATTGAGCTATTCCAATATGTGTAGCTATCCTGTTTAGTCTAATATCGCATATCTACGTGCTTTAATTGCTTATTTGAACTCTGTGAAGCATGCCTACTTGATTTTCTGCTTTTCCTTGTTCTTTCTCAGTATAACTGTAGAAATCTTATTGTTAACTATTGTACTTATCAGTTTGAACTGTGTGTTTACTTTTGAGACTACGAGGCATTTCCTCAGGAGTTCTCCCTGTATATTTACTTTTGGGACTACAGGACGGTATCCTGGGAGATCCCCCTGCACATTTACTTTTGAAACTACGAGACGATTCCTCGGGAGTTCTCCCTGCACGTTTACTTTTGAGACTACGAGGCGGTACCTCGGGAGTTCTCCCTACATATTTACTTTTGAGACTACGAGGCAGTACCTATATATTTACTTTTGGGACTACGAGACGGTATCTCGGGAGATCCCCTATGGTTTATTTCTGAGTGTTGTACTATTATTTCATTGTGTTTTCCTTTGTTGAACTACAGTCTCTTATCATACTATTATATTCTCCTGCTTTATTTATTATATACCAGTGGGACTGACCTGACCTCATCACTACTCGACCGAGGTTAGGCTTGTCACTTACTGGGTATCAATTGTGGTGTACTCATGCTACTCTTCTACATATGTTTTGTGTGCAGATTCAGGTGTTGGTTATCAGTCGCATTACCAGTGAGTCGAGACAACTTTGGAGACTTCAAGATATATTTGTCGCGTCCGCAGACCTCGGAGTCCCCCTCTATTCTCCCCCATGTCAAACACTTCCTGTATTTCTTTTTATTAGACTCTGGTGTATTGAGATACTATTTTCTTTCTGTAGCTTGTGACTCATGATATTCCGGGTTTTGGGAAGACTGTGTATTTATAGAGTATTGGTTATTGTACATGCCGAGCGGCATTGTTACTAGTTATTTAGTTATCCACTGCTGTTAGTTGCCAAGTTTTACTTTCGTTTTGTTATTTTCTGCAAGTTGTTAGGCTTAACAAGTCGTAGAGACTCGGTGTCATCACGACGTTATACGAAGGGAGTTTGGGTTGTGACACTCGCACTCAGTAGGTACTTGCGCTCACTGGGAGTGTGTACAGACTCCGGAGGGGCTCCTTCAGCCCAAGCGTTATAACAAGCCAATCATGGCATAAATCAATGAAACATGCTGCGGCATGCAACCCGATCCCATAAATATCCTCACAATCAGACCCTCGGCCTCACTCAGTCATCAACCTCTCCAGTCTCTCGGGCTCTCTGAAATCAAATAGTAATGATATGATGCATCAATATTGAGCAATAGAGACTCATATGTAATATGCAAGTAAAATCGTGAGTGAGTATGAAACAACAATTTAGCATATAATTCAAAATTACACGACCTCTGTGGGTCCTAACAGTGTCAACACATAGTTTAAACATGATTTATAGATCAATTTCTCTAATACGTGGAAAATGTACGGATATCAACAGATTATTCAACTACACAGTTCTATAGAATTGACCGAGGTCACAATTCCTACGGTCGACGCCCACACGCCCGTCACCTAGCATGTGCATCATCTCAAAACAAATCAGATAACACAAAATCTGGGGTTTCATACCCTCAGAACCATATCTAGAACTGTTACTTACCTCAAACCATGAAATTCTTTATTCTGCAATGTCGTTGCCTCGCGAATCGGCCTCCAAATGCCTCGAATCTAGCCACAAATAATTCGATTCAGTCAATACAAAGTATAGGAATTAATTCCATATGAAAATACTAATTTTCCAACAAAAATCCTAAATCTCACCCAAATATAGCTCGTGGAGGCCACGTCTCGGAACCCAACATAAGTTACAAAATATGAACGCCCATTCAACCATCAGTCCAACCATACAAATTTTACTAAATTCCGACATCAACTCGACCCTCAAATCTTCAAATTAAACTAAGAGGGTTTGCTAACTTTTCCAACTTAAGTCACCAATTAAATGTTAATAAAAACCATGGATTCGTGTAATTTGACCAATATTGAGTTAAGAACACTTACCCTGTTCTTTTCCTTGAAAATTTCATGAAAATTGCCTCTTCCCAAGCTCTAATTATTCACCCTTGCCTCGCCTTCGCGAAGTACAAAAATGTGCTGCCCAATTTTTCTTTTTTGCGAAGGCGAGCCTTGCCTCGCGAACGCGATGCTTCACCAGGCTGCTCAATGGTGAACACGTCCTCTCCATCACGAATACGACCTCTCTGTCACGAACGTGAACACCAATTTCCCCTAGGTCGGCTTTCCCCTTTGCAAACACGAGGCCTCAATCGCGAACGCGTAGCTTTGCCCACCGAACCTTCACAAACGTGATCTCGGTCGCGAACGCGAAGCACAAAATGGGCTAGTCCAAATTTTCCCTTCGTGAATGTCTGAGTACCTTGGTCCGAAACCACCTTGAAACACACCCGAGGCCCCCGGGACCTCAACCAAATATACCAACAAGTCCTAAAATATCATACGAACTTAGTCGAAGCTTCAAATCACATCAAATAATATTAAAACACGAATCACACCCCAATTCAAGCCTAATGAAACTAGGAAATTCTAACTTCTACATTCCATGCCGAAACCTTTCAAATCAAGTCTGATTGACCGCAAAATTTGTAAACAAGTCATAAATGACATAACAGAGGTATTCCAATTTTCATAATCGGATTCCGACACCAATATCAAAAAGTTAACTCCCCGGTCAAACTTCCAAATATAAATTTCTATTTTAGCTATTTCAAGCCTAATTTAACTACGGACTTCCAAATAATTTTTCGGACACGCTCCTAAGTCCAAAATCACCATACAGAGCTATTGGAATCATCAAAATTCTATTCCAGGGTCGTTTAAACATAAGTCGAAATCCGGTCACTATTTTAACTTAAGCTTTAAACCTTGGAACTAAGTGTTCCAACTCATTCCAAAACCTCACCGGACCAGAACCAATTACCCCGGCAAATAACATAGTAACTGTAAAGAATAAATTAAGCAGGAAATGGGGGAATGAGGTTGTAATACTCAATACGACCGACCGGGTCATTACAATTACTCAAGTAGTCTGCTCAATAAATGATACATCATGTAAGCGTGATGTGCAATGAATCAGGTAATTAACCACATAAATTGCAAGTAGAGATGAACTTCAAATTCAAACAAACACTAAACAGATTTTCCTCAACCTTTCCATTTACGTACCAAATTACTGATCCATTTTCCTTAATAACTACGTGTACACCGTCAAGAAGGCACATGAGAGAGTGACCCTAGGGGGATGGATCCATATTCACACACAAGCACGGCCAGTTCAACGTACTACCAGCCGACATAGTCAGAGTCTCAATATCATAATTCACCCGGTGTGGTCACATGCATAACAGTACAATCCGCCCGACATGGTCATAGACATAACAACACAGTCTGTCCACCGCAGTTACAGGCATAACAACACAATCCACCCGGTGCGGTCATATGCATAACAACACTATCCGCCTGGCATGGTCGCAGGCATCCAGTCCAAATCATATCATATAGGAGCAAGTGTACAAGAATACATGTATTTGATGAATGAATAACAGATCGCATGCTCCTGTACTGGTGTAAATGACATGCTAAAGTGTAGGCATGTGCAAAGTGTGCTATCATAGCTCAAATCGGCAATTTCATCAGGGAAATAGCAATTATCATGTTCATTCCGGGAATTCGTCTCTATGTAACCTTAACCATGACTCAAATAGTTCACAACAAGGTGCACACCCTTATGATTTTTATACGGCGGGTGATAGATTTAGATCAAAGGCGGCAATGCACCATGACTTTTAAATATTGGGTCCATCTCTGTCTGTGTCACCCTTTTGATGTCAAGGCTGCAGCCTTATCTTGCTGTCAGATATACATATGGCACTTTTTATTGATTCTTCCTTGTGTTTAAAAGTTATAAGTCTCTATTAGTATACATTTTTACTTTGAATATCAAAATGTAAAATATGCATATATAGTAATCTTTAGTTTTAGTTATCCATCCTCGAGTCAGATGATAGCTAGCTTTAGAATATGAAAACTCGTTGAGCAAAATTAAAAATGAATGCCATATTATTATTTATATTAGTGGTATTATTTAATTTTTAAGCTCTGCTCCAAGTTGTCATAATTATTACTCCCTCCGTTCTAATTTATGTGAATATGTTTGACTGGTCATGGAGTTTAATAAAAAATGAAGACTTTTGAAATTTGTGATCCTAAACAAGTCGAAACAGGGTCCAAAATATTTGTATGGTTATAAAAGCTTCTCATTAAGGGTGAAATTGGAAGTTTAAGCTAAATTATTTTCAAATTTAGAAATGGGTCATTCTTTTTGGAACGGACCAAAAAGGAAATAAGTTCACATAAACAGGAACAGAGGGAGTAAATTATTTCATTTGATTGGTTTGTCTATATAAACAGAAAAAACGAATAGCCTAAATCGAAAAAGTTCAAAATATGGTTAAACCAAACCCAAAATAGTTAGTACTCGGAGGCCGGAACCTCCAAATTCCAGATCCGTCTCTGATTGTACTAGTAGTTGATTGTTCTTGTTTGTATGTACTAGGGATTGAGTGATAAAATCATTTTCATTTACTACTTAATAAATTGGTGAGCACCGTTTTAACCAATTCATTAACCTATGGCCTCATCAATCTTTCATAATGTCATGCATGGGCTGTTTTCCGATCTTGCCCTATGACTCTTTGGTTGTGCCCCATAGCACCCTAATAATCCTTTTGGTGCCGAGTGTCATGGAGGATGTTCCCGTGGTCTTGGCTGCACCAAGAAACAAGTGTGCATATGCCTATGTTGTCCCACCGACAGTCTGCGCCCACGCCCAGCAACAAGCGATGCTCAAAAGTGCCCGTCAGCAGGCAGCGTCAGCCAGCATCTTGTCCCTACAAGCAAATGCCCGTAGCCAGCGCGTGCTCATATCCTGCGCAATGATGCTATTGACAAGGACGCCACCCCTACAAGTGTCGGCCGCTGGACCAACGTTTCCTTTGTATAAGCCTAGGTCTCTTTCCATGTAAATATAGAGTAGTTTTACTTCTTGTATTTGCTTTATGATTTTCTAGCTTATTTATGTCTACTCCTATAACTTAAGTTTTTATTTTTATGACATATATAAGGATGGTATAGTCATTGAAGATTTTTGCAAGCAATCAAATCTCTGCATTAGTGTCTCCTCCCCTCCTGGCACCGCGTTGGCTTTCTTTCAATCATTGTTCTCTGTTAATACAAGCAAGCTTTCATTTAGTTCTCTAGCTGCAAATTGTGATCTTGACATTGACTTTCTCGCACGACACTGACAATCTAGTCTAAGAATGCGGAGGGGTCCTTCCGTTGGCGAAAATTAATCATACGGAAGTCGGTTGCTTTGCATTACGTTGCCCTTCACAGATATCTCAGGAAGGCACCGCACAACAATACCCAAGTCAAACTTGTGATATGGATATTTTTAAAAAATGATTTTATGCGTACAACTTTTTAAACGAAATATACTAAAAATTAGCAGCAAAAGCGCATGCACACTAAACGTGTGATACGTCAAGAACGTCTAATTTATTCACAATACATCAGATATTAAAAGACATGCTTTTCTAGTTTAGGATACAAGGTGATGTTTTATACGTCAATACCACACAAGAGGGGGGTGATTTGTGTGGTGTCCAATTTTTTGCGTGCACCGATTATAGAATGACCTGGTTCTTCTATGTGTTCCAACTACTACTGTTGCGGAATAATAAGTACAGAAAATAAAGAACACAAAGATTTTGACGTGGAAAATACCTGGCGCAAAAGGTGAAAAAACTACGACCTACTTTCCAGTAGCAATTTCCCAAAACTCTTTACTAAATCAGTTAGCCAAAACAGCATTTATAAAAACTCTTTTGTAAACCTAGGATTACCTCGAACCCTTTGTAGCAAACTAGCCTCTAGCTATTTGCGACAAACTTCAAGTTAACTCTAACTTGAAAACACAAAGTACCTATTATAGACGCTTCTAGATAAAGCTAAAAAGGTACAAATAACTAGACTAAAAGACAACAGTTAGAACTGGTTCTTCTAGGTGGTTCAAGTAGCATCAGATTCACAAACTCATATATCACTAGAACTGCTTGAAAAATTGCCTCTTTTTTGCTCTCAATTCTTGCCTAACTTCTGCTTTTGTGCGTCCCTATACAATAAGAACATTCTGCAAAAATATAGGAGTTAGTAGATAAAGAATTAACTAGAATCCTAATGCTACTCTTCTTTGGTGGAAGAGTTTTAGTTAAACTCAACTGCTAAATCCTTCCTTATCTTAGATACTGTTCTTACTGAATAAGGAGTCCTTCTCCTTATCGTTTTTGCAATCTTTTCGATCAGGAGATATCTTATTCTACCATAATATTATCTCCTGCATATGCACCTCATTTGACTTGACTATGCCGGTGTCTATGTCTACCAGTGATGGACCTAGTTTATATCTGAGTTCCTTTGTCAATCTTCAAAACTATTCTATTTCTTGGGCCAACAAATTTCCCCTTTTTGATGATGACAAACTTTGTGCGTCCATAAACTTAGAACTGTTTCAACTAAATCCAACATTGACATATATTAGAGTAATAAGTACGTATCATAAAGAACCAGGGTCATTTAGGTTATAAATATCACTTGTTCAGAGCACATCTTCCCCCTTTTAGCATCATTGAAAAGTTGCAAAAAAATGTGTGAGTCCCAGATTTTATCAAAATTACTCATGGCCACTGGGGGAACTGCAAATGCATTCATGGATCAATCATCAGTAATCATCTAAGAATTCAAACTATCAATGAAATAAAGACAGTGCATGAGAACAAGAGAAACAAATTTCATTGATAGAAAGTACGGTTCTTCCACAATCCACAAAATGAAACAAAAACATTTAAAGCATGAGCAACAAAAAAAACGTCCCGAATGTGAGTCACTGAATTTCTAGGCAGGCAAGGCAACTAAGGCTTGGAAGAACTAGGGGCTTGGGTTTTGTCTTGGAGAGGATTCAACATATCGTGAAGAACTCCCTCATTCTTCTCCCTTTCCTTTGTAAGGTCAACTCTGAGAACATCTCTCACAGATTCAACCTCAGCCAAAAGAGTCTTCAGACTTGCTAGGGCTCTGACCTTGCTGTTTACATGTGTCCTTTTCGATGAACTAGGTTTATTGGGGACAACATTGATCTCAAAATCACAAGCAAGAAGAGTATTAATCCCAAAATGATCTTTGCTTGTGGCCATCTCCGCCATCTTCAATGGCACCTTATAATGAGCAAGAACAGAAGTGAGGATGAAACCATAAGGAAAGGCATAGGCTTTGGAGCCATTGACAACTCTGTCCAAAAGCTGAATGATGAACCCAGGCCAGTTTATCTGCCTTCCACTGTCCATACACTCCATCAAGACCAAGTCCATATAATTTGCAATATGTTTCCTTTCCTGCCTTGGCAGCACGCACTTGTTAATGAATTCAAAGATCACCTTGTGGGGTGGCTTCATTTCTCTCTTATAGACTGCCTTGGGCTCACTCTCTTATTCATTATCACAAAATTTCCTTATGATAGCCAGGTCAGTTGGAAGAGAATCCAGACTGGGCCATTTCTGCCTAGTATAGTCATCATAGCCTTCAGAGGATATGCTAAGGATTTCACGCAGTTCTTTAGCATCAAAAGAGATTTGGACCCCTTTCACTAGGTTGGTGACTCTCCCTTTCTTGACCTCGGCATTGGCCATGAATTCCACAATCTCATTCCTAGCCAGCCTCCCATCCAACTGAAGGGCCATGTCCCTCCATCCCTGTATCTCAAGCTTCTCCAACAGCAAAATCATTCCTCCTTCTTCCAAGTCCTTCAACAATCTCCCCTTCAGAATTGTTCTTTGACCAAACTTTGTCATCTTGTCCTTCTCACCATCAGACACATCCTCTTCTTCACCACTCCAATCATCTTCTTCAGTAATTTTCACTTGCTTAGCTTTCACTGCAGACCTGGTTCGCTTTGCCAATATAGAGGGTTCAGCAGACTTAGAAACAGATAAAGACTACTTTGAGGAAGTCTTGGATTTCTTTGGCTTAGGGGTCTGAACCTCTACCTCTTCCACCTGTTCACTTTGATGGACCAGGTCCATCTCATCCAACTCAACATGCTCAACCACTTTTTCTTTCCCTTTATCCACTCTTTTCTTCTTACTCTCCTCTAAAGTTCTCTGCTACTCCTCCTCGCTCTGCTTTGGCTTGCTCATTGTAGTTCTTCCTCTTGGAAGAGGAATATTAGAGGTCTCAGAAGGAGCATCTTTGCGTTTCTTGTTGGCTCTTGCTGTCCAAGAGGTTGTAGCTTTAGGAGTTCTATTCTTCTTGGGTTGGTAACTGTCACTTAACTTTGTCAAGAGATCAGTCAGAGTTTTCTCAGGAGATGAACCAGGTTCGTCTACTTGCTTTCCAAGATTTACTAGCCCTTCATCGGCTTCTCTTGATCCACTTCCCCCTGTGTGCCTGCCACCTTCTTCCTCCTTTTCCGGCTCAGCTCCACAAATAGCCATTCTAGCAGATTTAGAGGTGGGTGAAGACTCTTTCTCTTTTTCAATTTTGTTTTTACCACCTCTCCTTCTTGTCTGAGGCATTTCCACATCTATCACAGATCCAACCAGGTTGAACCTAGTTTCCAAATTTTTAGCGATCTCAGAAATAATCTCAGATGAATGATTTGGGACAGAAGTTACCGGTTTAGAATCGGAAGACCCAGTTTCTTTCCACTCAGTCACGGATTTAAAGGAATCACTCGAAATTTGTGAGTTTTGGGCTTGGATTGCTTGAAGTTGGGCATTTAATTTTTGAGATAAAGCACCGCTGGCCACGGCTTTTCTAACAAGCATTTTGACTCTCCTTTTTCTAGGTTGGGGGATAGAACTAGGTTGAGGGGTTGTAGAGGAAGAGGAAAGAGTAGGGGTGGATGAGTTCCAGGGTTATTCCAGGGGTTAGACATTTTGGTTATGTCTTTGTGATAAAGGAAAAAGCTTGGATTGAATTCAAAGCCAAGGAGAGAAGAAAGGGTTTCGACGGTTTTTCAGAAATAATAAAGAGTTTGCAGATTTGATGAGAGATTTAAAGGAGAAGTGTAATTAATACACAACAACAGCTTTTTGTGGTCAATTAGAAGTCTATTCATTCTGCAATTTTCAGTTTGGAATGACGGTTACAGCTCTCCTAGAATCTTGGTGTATTAATTCGGTGAGGATTCTTTAGTTGAAACGGAACTAGTTCAAATTTTTATTGGATAGGCTTTGGAAGATTATGGACTTGGGTAGAGTTCTGCTCATGATTTAAATATTAGTATTTCAAAATGCGCATACTGTAGAACACATACCTCATTTTTCAGATGAACCAGCACTGATGAACTAGATTCTTTATTAAGAATCCTCTCAACCATGTTTCAATTTGCAAAAATAGAGAAAATTTCATTAGAGACCAGTGATTCATATTAAAACATGGCATAGGAGTATACTATTTACAGTATGAGACTGAGCAACAATTAATCTGGTTATTTACACAAATTTTAGATTTTCTAACAAACTTTTTTTTTCATGTACAATCTGAAGTGGTTCGCTTAGGTGATCTTAATCATCCCTAATTCTAACATGTTCCTTTCAAAGTGCTCTCTACTTAGTGATTTTGTAAAGATGTCACAATCTGTTTATCAATAGAACAAAACTCTATAGTGATCAATCCCTTCTCATAATTGTCCCTTAAAAAATGATGTCTAACATCTATGTGCTTTGTTCTTTTATGATGAACGGGGTTCTTTGTCATACTAATAGCACTAGTGTTATCACAAAAGATAGGGATACATCTAACATCGATTCCAAAATCTCTCAATTGATGTTTAATCCACAATGGTTGAGCACAACATGATGTAGCAACAACATACTCAGCTTCAGCATTAGATAAGGCCACTGAATTTTGTTGTTTGGTGGCCCAAGACACAAGACATGAGCCAAGAAAGTGTGCCATACCTGAGGTGCTCTTTCTATCCACAAGAAAACCTGCATTGTCACCATCAGCATATCACACAAGATTACAAGTACTACCTTTTAGATACCAAAGACAAAGATCAGTGGTGCCTTTTAGGTATCTCAAGATTCTTTTTACATCAGTCAAGTGAGATTCATTTGGATTTGTCTGAAATCTTGCACAAAGCCCTACACTGAAAACAATGTCAGGTCTACTAGCAGTGAGATACAATAATGAACCAATCATTCCCCTATACAACTTCTGATCAACCTATGAACTAGGTTCATCTATATCTAACTTTGTGGCTATTGCAATAGGAGTGTCGATTTCTTTGGAATATTCCATTTTAAACCTTTTAAGCAACTCTTTTACATACTTCAGCTAATGGATCATAGTTCCATTTGAATTTTATTTAATTTGTAAGCCTAAAAAGAAATTAAGCTTACCCATCATGCTCATTTCAAATTCACTCCCCATTAGTTTAGCAAAATCTTCACTTAACTTATCAGTAGTTGCTCCAAAGATTATATCATCAACATATATCTGAATTACCAAGAGATCTTTACCTTTTTCTTTCAAGAACAAAGTATTGTCAATTTTACCTCTCTTGTAGTCATTCTCAAGCAAAAACTTTGATAATCTTTCATATCATGCTCTTGGGGCCTGCTTGAGCCCAAAAGGTGCTTTGTCAAGTTTGTACACATAATCAGCACTTTCCTTGCTTTCAAACCCTAGAGGTTGCTTGACAAACACTTCTTCCTTTAGATAGCCATTAATGAAGGCACTCTTGACATCCATCTGGTGAAGGGTGAATTCCATGTAAGCAGCGAAGGCTATGAGGAGTCTTATTACTTCCAACCTTGCAACTGGAGCAAAGGTTTCATCATAGTCTATGCCCTCCTCTTGGCCATATCCTTAAACCACCAATCTTGCCTTGTTACTTGTAACTGTTCCATCTTCATCAAGTTTGTTTCTAAAGACCTATTTTGTGCAAATTATTGATATGTCCTTGGGTTTTGGTACCAGATGCCAAACTTGACTCCTTTTAAATTGGTTGAGTTCATCTTGCATTGCATTTACCCAGTCTGCATCCTACAAAGCCTCAGCAACATTTTTAGGTTCAATAAGAGATAAGAAGGCATCAAAAGCACAGATATTCTTTAATGAAGAACTGGTTTTGATTCCAGAGGTTGGATCAATAATTATGTTCTTAATGGGATGAGAATTTTGATACTTGTAAGGTTGCACAACCAATTGGTTTCTCCTTGATATTCCTTCAGTGTTTTGTTATTGTGGAATAAATTTATGGACAGGTTCCATTGAGGTTTAGGGATCAATTCCTTTTTGTTCTGTTTCCCCTGTTAGGTTGCCCTGGGTAAAAAGACATGTTCCATCACATGTTCCTTCTTCCAGTGCTGATTTTGTCTGGGCTGTGGTTTCATTTAAGTTGCTCACCAGCCCAATTGCTTCATCATCATGTTCCTGTCTCTCAGAAAGAATGTTAGTTTCATCAAAAACTACATGAATACTTTCTTTAACACACATAGTTCTTTTGGTATAAACTTTATAAGCCTTACTATGTGAAGAATATCACAAGAATACTCCCTCATCACTTCTGGGATCAAACTTACCTAGGGAGTCCTTACCATTGTTGTGCACAAAGCACTTGCATCCAAATGCCTTAAGATGGTATATGTTTGGTTTTCTTCCTTTAAGTAACTCATAGGGAGTCTTCTCTACTAGAGATCTTGTCATGCACCTATTTATGATATAGCATGCAGTATTTACAGCTTCTGCCCAGAAGCTATGGGGCAGCTTACTAGAAAGAAGCATATTCCTAGCCATATCATCAAGAGTCCTATTCTTTCATTCAACTACTACATTTTGTTGTGGACTTCTAGGGGCAGAAAGATTATGATCTATGCCATGCAAATCACAAAATTCAGCAAATTTAGCATTTTCAAATTCATTACCATGATCAAACCTAATTGATGCAAGTTGATTTCCTAATTGTTTCTGAGTTTTTCTAACAAAGGAAGTGAACATGTCAAATGCTTCAACTTTAGATGCTAAAAATAGTGTCCAAGTAAACTTAGAATAATCATCAACAAGAACCATCACATATCTCTTAACACCTCTACTTAATGTTCTCATTGGACCAAAGAGATCCATATGAACCAGTTCCATCGTTCTGGTGGTACTTACCACTTTCTTGCATTTAAAAGAGGATCTTACCTGCTTCCCCCTCGCACAAGCCTCACAAACGTTATCTTCCTTGAACTTAATGTTAGGCAGTCCTATCACCAAGTCCCTGGAGACTAATTTGTTGAGTTGACTTAGACTTGCATGTCCAAGCCTCTTATGACAAAGGAGGGGATCACTATCCAGCACACTTAAGCAAGTTAGTTCTTTCTCTGAGAGTGTGGACAGATCTATAATATATATATATATATATATATATATATATATATATATATATATTATTCACTCTTTTACCCTACAAACAATCTTACCAGTGATAAGATTTATCACAAAACATTTAGTAGAGGTGAATGCTACCAAGTTACCTCTATCACATAATTGTGACACACTGATTAGGCTATACTTCAAGCTGTCTATCAAGTAGACATTCTCAATGGAATGAGAGTCATCCTTACCTACCTTACAAACCCCAATGATTTCACTTTTCTTTCCATTTCCAAAGGAGACATTTCCTCTTTTGAGGTCCTGAAGTGAAAGGAACTGGTCCTTGCTTCCTATCATATGCTTTAAGCAGCCACTGTCCATGTACCATATTTGGCTGCTCCCCTTCACTTGAACCTATAAAATGAAACCATAGGTTAGTCTTAGGAACCCAAACTAGTTTGGGTCCCTTTCTATAAGCAAAAGGAGGAATTAAATTCTTTTTAGCCCAACTTGGTAACCAATTATTCCCTTGAACAATTTTTTTGTTCTTTTGACTGGCCCTTTCTTTAGCGTTACATTCACTTTTATAGTGACCAGTCTTACCACGTTGAGTACAAATCTTGTTCTCAGGAAGAGTGAGGTACTTTCATTTAGGATCCCACTTAGGTAGTTGATTCCCAAAACCAACTCCTCTTCTATTGCTACTGTGATGTTCATGTAGCCATGACAAAGCATCGGAGGACCTGCCCCATTTACTAGTTCTGTCTAGTTCATGCTTGACCTTGCCTAGATCCTCCTTTAGCACTCTCACCTACTCATCCTTCCTATACAACTCATCATTCAGTTTTCCTACATTTTCTTCTAAAGTGAGTTATGTGCAATCAGCTGTCTTCTTACTGGTTCCTAGTTTCAGTTTTAGATTTTTAGATTTTAACTCAAGAACATTTGCTTCAAATGTATGAACCTAGTTCTTCATAGCAGTATTTTCACTCACAGTCTCACTAACTCTGAGTTCCAGGTTCTTACACTTTGTTTTTAAAATCACACAATCCTTAGAGAGCTGTTCTTTTTCTTTATTTATTACCTCAGATTCATCAATGAAATCTAGCAATAATTCAGAGAGTTTTTCTTTAGACAAAAACTTAATCTTGTCTTTGAGATGAATTATACTTACCACTGTTCCTCATGAGATTCCCCATCTGATTCTCCAATTGCCATAAGTGCTTGTTCATCTCCATTTTCATCATCTGATTCCTCATCTGAACTTTCTCCCCAAGTAGCAACCATAGCCTTTGTTGATCCTTTGTTCTTCTTGGGATGAACATGTTCCTTCTTCATGTTCCTTCGTTTAGATCTTTCCTTCTTCCATTCAATTTTCCATTGAGGGCAGTTCTTAATGTGATGATCAGTCTTCCCATACTTGTGGAAACCTTCATTGGTCATTTTTTCAGGAACCCTTGCTTTGTTGTAATTTCCACCTCTTAAAGAACCTTTCCTCTCATAAGGTATTTCTTGAAGTCCTTGGTGATCATAGTCATTTCATCTTCCTCCAGATCAGCACCTTCAGTGATTTTGAGTGTCAGGCTCCTTTCCTTCTTGGGTACATCCATTTTCATGGTTTTCCTTATAAGATCATAAGCAGTGAGATTTCCAATTAGCTCATCCAACCTAAGAGTAGCAATGTTCTTTGATTCCTGAATGGCAGTGATTTTGCTCGCCCAAGTAACTGGCAGAACCTTTGTCAGAATCTTCTCAACTTTATCTTCTTCAAGAATAACCCTTCCAAGAGACTTAAGTTCATTTATTAGTGTGGTAAACCTTATATACATCTCTTGGATGGTTTCCCCTTCCTTCATGGTGAAATTCTCATATTGAGAATATAGTGGTGTTTCTCTAGACCTCTTCACTTGAGGTGTTCCTTCATGGGCCACTTGAAAAGTGTCCCAGATTTCTTTGGCAGTGGTACAACTTTGTATTCTACTGTACTCATCTGGACCGAGTCCACAAACAAGCCATTTTTTGTCTTTAGCATTCTTCTCCCACTTTCTCAAGTCCTTAGCAGTGCAGTCAACTCTTGTTTTTGGCACCTGTTCTCCTTCGGCATTTATCTTCATGGTAGCCTGTGGAACATCTGTGACAATGTCCCATAGCTCATAGTCTTCTCCCATGATGTTATCTCTCATCCTGTTTTTCCACCAAGAGTAATACTGGACGTTGAAGAGTGGTGGCCTAGCAGGAGATTGCCCTTCCCAGTTTCTAGATGGTGCACTAATCTTGATCTTCTCCTAAGGTGTTAGCCTCTTCAAGGATAACCTGCTCTGATACCAAATTTATGCTTTATACGTCAATACCACACAAGAGGGGGGTGATTTGTGTGGTGTCCAATTTTTTGCGTGCACATATTAAAGAATGACCTGGTTCTTCTATGTGTTCCAACTACTACTGTTGCGGAATAATAAGTACAGAAAATAAAGAACACAAAGATTTATATGTGGAAAATACCTGGCTCAAAAGGTGAAAAAACTACGACCTACTTCCCAGTAGCAATTTCCCAAAACTCTTTACTAAATCAGTGAGCCAAAACAGCATTTACAAAAACTCTTTTGTAAACCTAGGATTTCCTCCAACCCTTTATACCAAACTAGCCTCTAGCTATTTGCGACAAACTTCAAGTTAACTCTAACGTGAAAACACAAAGTACCTATTACAGACACTTCTAGATAAAGCTAAATAGGTACAAGCTAAAACCACCTACTACAAATAACTATACTAAAAGACAACAATTAGAACTAGTTCTTTTAGCTGGTTCAAGTAGCATCAGATTCGCACACTCAAATATCACTCGAACTGCTTGCAAAATTGCCTCGCTATTTTTCTCTCAATTCTTGCTTAACTTCTACTTTTGTGCATCCCTGTATAATAAGAACATTCTGCAAAATATAGGAGTTAGTAGATAAAGAATTAACTAGAATCCTAATGCTACTCTTCCTTGGTGGAAGAGTTCTAGATAAACTCAACTGCTAAATCCTTCCTTATCTTAGATACTGTTGTTACTGAATAAGGAATCCTTATCCTTATCGTTTTAGAAATCGTTTCGATCCGGAGATATCTTATTCTACCAGCATAAGCTTATCTCCTGCATATTCACCTCATGTGCCTTGACTCTGCTGGTGTCTATGTCTGCCAGTGATGGACCTGGTTCATATCTGAGTTCCTCTGTCAATCTTCAAAATTATTCTCTTTCTTGGGCCACACAAGGAAACTTCAGTATTTCTCTTCGAAAGTTTACCTATGACAAAGACTAGACCGAATGTATCGCACACATCGATTTCCATTAAATTCCACTTTTAAAGAACTAATAAGAATACCACAAAAGAGGAAGCAAGTATCCATGCATGGTTGCTGAGTAGCAAAATTGTTTTACTCGTGATCCTACTTTTTTCAAACACGTTCAAGGTGTAGGCAAATTTGGGGGGGATGCAGAATTAAATAATTGGGGTTTATCGGGGCAAATGTTGCGAGCTTCATGGATAAGTGAGAGAATATCTATGCAAATACATGTAATGCATTAATTTTCCATAAACACCGATTGTGGATAAACTTTTACCCTCTTAATTATCACGACCCAGAATCCGCACGTCGTGATGGCGCATATCTCATTACTAGGCAAGCTGACAACCTCAATAAAACATAAAATCTTTTAATATTGGAAAGATAACAAAATTCGGTGTCACTGAGTACGTGAGAATCTAAATGATAACAAAGTTTGAATGATAAAAACACTATCTGATCAATATAGAACAATTCAATAACTGAAAGGAAGAGAATCAAGGTCAGTGGACGCCAAACAGCTACCTTGATAGTCTCCAACTGATAACACTCTGAGATATAATAGTCTCTATGTCCTCAAGCACCTAGATCTGCACACGAGGTGCAGAGTGTAGTATGAGTACAACCAACTCAATAAGTAACAAGACTAACCTTTGGGCTGAAAGTAGTGACGAGCTCAACAGGTATAATCCAATATAGAAATAACAGTACGGAAATGTAGGCATGCTTTCAAGTTCAACAGTTAAACTCAGTATAAAAAAGATAGATCAATACTACATTATATGCGGAATATGAAATCTTAGTGGAAAACCTCGTGTGCCCACGATCACTAATTACTTGGTTACTCAGTACTGTATATGGAAAATCCAGTCCAGGGAAATTCCATCCTGTATATATATACATCGACTTACAATCAGCCACTCAGTACCGTATAAGGCCAATTCAGCCTTAGGGTATTTTATCCCCAAATATAAATAATTTGGACAAGATCCATGTCAAGGGAATTCATCACAATTATAAATAAATAAGGAAAGTCCATGCCTTGGAAAAACCATCCGTAATATATAATCATCTACGCTCACTGTAGGGGGTGCAGACTCTGGAGGGTCTCCTTCAGCCCAAGCGTGATATAAAGTCGATATGACCTGCGGCAGGCGGGTAGCCCCGATCCATATAATAATAAAGCCTATAAGGCCTGCTGCAGGCGGGCAACCCCAATCCATAGAATAATAAAATATATAAAGCCAATATAGCCTACTGCAGGTGGAAAGCCCCGATCCCATCAATAGCCTCACAATGGATGAACATGACTGAGCATAAAATGTATATTTTTAAGCAATTAAATTCAACAACAATACTACCTTATGGGTCCCAAGATATTGTCACGTAGCCTAAACATGATCTTTAATACGAGTCTCGGCTCAATTTCCCTAACACGTGGAGAATATTCGGATAATAACATGATTCTTTAATTTTACAACTCCACAAAATTTATTTAAGTCACAATTTCTATGGTGCTCGGCCACACGCTCTTCAACTAGCATGTGCGTCACCTCCAACAACACATGGTGTCAAACCTCACATATATGCGCACTCATATCATGCAGCTATCAAAAATAATTTACGCAACTAGTGCCTCCACTGAGTTTAAATAAAATAGTCACCTCAAATAGGTCGCAACCCCGAAACAATATGCTTTTGAGAACTCTCAGTCTCCTAATTCATAGAACACATAAATCATCGTAACTGATCCCAACTCCATCACTCGAATGACTAACACATCTTTCATGCACGATCATCCCACGAGGAATATTTTCATAATTCTTCTTAAGAACCTCCATAAATACCACAACTGTAACACTCACTTTGAAAATACCTTATGTGAATTTATAATTCATTTATCATATACATGTGTACTTATTTGATTGCTCATGCATGATATGATTAGACTGGAGGCATGTGACCATGCCAGGCGAATTATGTTATTGGCACATAAGTTGTCCATGCGGATCCATATACTGATATTATTGGCACGTGAGTGGTCCGTGCGGGTCCAGATATTGATACTATAGCACGTGAGTTATCCGTGTGGTTGATGTTAGTGTGAGCTCTAGAAGAGTTGGTTACTGTTATTAGATTATTGTATCTTGGTTCTACTATATATGATGAGATTATAGCATTGCAGTTTGTGGTGGTGCTTGTTTAACTTACAATACGGTTCTCTTCTTTGAGACATTTTCCATTTTTGGGTATACAGATTGCGTAGTTGTGGCTTCAGTTATATTGGTGTGACATATCTGTGGGATAGTTATGTTTAATAATATATGGTCATTGGACCTATAATGTGTACTATCAGGTTTGATTAAGGTATATTTGGTAGGATGACATTGAAAGTTGGCTTAGAAAGTGATTATGGTTCTGGTTGGGGCGAGAGAGCTCCATGACTTGTTGATCTGATAAGGGGTTATGAGATTCCATGTGTTTCTTTTATTATCAACAGTGTATGAAAGTTTTGGAACGAGGTTATGTGGAATGTGGGGTTTAATATAGTACTTGGTTGGTTTGGAGTAGTTACCGAGATCAGAAATGGTGCTGCGAGTAGGCGGGTTGTATTATATATCATGTGATTACATCTTGAGTTATGGCTATGGCTTAACACAGTTTGTTCGGACTTATACAGTGTATAGATATGTTGTGTGGTCATACCTATATGGAATAGGGTGATGAGGTATCACCCTCGGGTATGTTCGTGGTAAGGTGGAACAGTGATATAAGGGATTAGGAACAACTCTTGGCACGTTCGAGGACGAACGTATGTTTAAGTGGGGGAGAATGTAATGAACCGACTTGTCACTTTGAGTATTTACGCTCCTTTAAACTATTTGAAGTCTTGAATATCTTCATATGATGTATTATGACATGTGTGAATTGTCGATTTTGATTTTCAGGTATTTCGGGATTAGTTCGGAAGAATGAATTTCATGTTAGAAACTTAAATGAGAAGGGTTGACCGGAGTTTGACTTTTGAGCAAACGACTCCGAAATAGAGTTTTGATGATTCCAATAGCTCTGTATGGTGATTTTGGAAAAGGGAGCGTGTCCGAAAAATTATTTGATAGTCCGTAGTTAAATTAGGCTTGAATTGGCTAAAATGAAAATTTAAGTTTGGAAGTTTAACCGGGGAGTTGACTTTTTGATATCGGGGTCGAAATCCAATTCTGAAAATTGGAACAGAACCGTTATGTTATTTATTACTTTTGTGCACAATTTGAGGTCAATCGGACTTCATTGTTAGGTTTCGACATCGAAAATAGAAGTTGAAAATTCTTAGTTTCATTAAGCTTGAATTGGGGTATGATTCGTGGTTTTAGCATTGTTTCATGTTATTTAATGTTTTGACTAAGTTAGTATGATGTTTTAGGACTAGTTTGTGTATTTTGTTGAGGTCCCGAGGCCTCAGGTTGATTTCGGGTGGTTAACGGATCGAGTTTGGAACTTAGAGAATTGTTGAAGTTGGAAGTTGCTGGTGTAATCGCACCTGCGAAAATCCCATCGCAGGAGCGAGCCCGCAGAAGAAAGCTTTCCATCACAGATGCGGCTAGGCATGGCTGGGGCTGTGATCGCAGAAGTGGCAGGTAGCCGTAAAAGTGGCCCCGCACGCGTTGGATCACAGAAGCGCAAGTGCGCTTGGTGAGGCAGCTTCGCAGAAGCGGACAGCTCCTCGCAGAAACGTGTCCGTAGAAGTGGACTGAATTCCGCAGAAGTGTGATTAGCCACAGAAACGGAAGTTTCTCTATAGAAGAGGCAGCTTCGCCGCAGAAGCAGCTTACTGATCCGCAGAAACGAAAACCCCTGGATAGAATAAAATCATAGCGGTTGTGGGATTTTGGCATTTTTGGACATTTCTAACATGGGTTGAGGCAAATTTTGAGAAAGAAAGCTCGGGCAAACTTGAGGTAAGTCACTTGTAATCATTGTTAGTCAATAATATTGGATTATCATTGAGTATTTCAATTAGATTACGTGTTTTTGAGGTGAGATTGGAGGATTTGAGCCTAGGGATATGAAAATAAGATTTGAGGATTTGAAGGTCGAGATGATGTCGGAATTTGGTAAATTTTGTCTGGTTGGACTAGTGGTGGAATGAGCATTCATATTTTGTAATTTTTTTGTGTTCCGAGATGTGGATCCCACAGACGATTTTTGAGTTAAATTCAGATTTTGTGGGAAAATTAGTATTTTTATATGAAATTAATTCTAATAATTTATTTTGCCTGAATCGAATTAATTATGACTAGATTCGAGCCATTCGGAGACCGATTCGCGAGGTAAAGGCATATTGGAATAAAGAACTTGCACGTTTTGAGGTAAGTAACATTTCTAAACTTGGTTCTGAGGGTATTAATTCCCGAATTTCTGAGGAGATAACACACATGCTAGGTGACCAGCGTGTGGGCGTACACCATAGAAATTGTGACTTAAATAAATTCTGTAGAGTTGTAAAATTAAAGAAGCATGTTATTATCCGAATATTCTCCACGTGTTAGGGAAATTGAGCTGAGATTCATATTAAAGATCATGCTTAGGCTACATGGCGATATTTTGGGACCCATAAGGCCGTGATGTTGTTGAATTTAATTGTTTAAAAAAATATATTTCATGCTCAGTCATGTTCATCCATTGTGAGGATATTGATGGGATCGGGGCTGCCCGCTTGCAGCAGGCCATATTGGCTTTATATATATTATAATTCTACGAATCGGGGCTGCCCACCTGTAACAGGCCATATCAGCTTTATATCACGCTTGGGCTATAGAAGCCCATCCGGAGTCTGCACCCCCCACAATTAGCGTAGATGATTATATATTCGGGATGAATTTCTCATGGCATGGACTTGCCTTATTCATTTATAATTGTGATGAATTCCCTGAACATGGATCTTGTCCGAATCATTTATATTTAGGGATAAAATACCTTAGGGCTGGATTGGCCTTATACGGTACTGAGTGAGTGACTGTCAGCCGATGTATATATATATACAAGATGGAATTTCCCTGCGCTGGATTGGCCATATATAGTACTGAGTGACCGAGTAATTAGTGATCATGAGTACACGACGTTTTCCACTAAGATGTCATATTTCTCATATCATGCAGTATTGATCAATTTTACTTGTACTGAGTTTAATAGTTGAACTTGAAAGCATGCCTACATTTCCGTACTATTATTTCTATACTGGACTATACCTGTTAAGGTCGTCACTACTTTCAGCCCAAAGGTTAGTCTCGTTACTTATTGAGTTGGTTGTACTCACACTACACTCTGCACCTCGTGTGCAGATCCAGGTGCTTCAGGACACGGAGACTGTTAGATCTCAGAGTGTTATCAGTTGGAGACTATCAAGGTAGCTGCTTGGCGTCCACTGACCTTGACTCTCTTCCTTTCAGTTATTGAACTTTTCTATATTGTTTAGACAATATTTTTATTAGTCAGACTTTGTTATTATTTAGATGCTCATGTACACAGTGACATCAGGTTTTGGGAGTGTTTTGAATCTGTAATTGTGAGGTTTTCTGTGAACTCAAATATTTCGCACAACTCATAAATGACATAACGGTCCTATTCCAATATCCAGAATCGTATTCCGAAACCGATTTCAAAAAGTTCCCCCGGTCAAACTTCCAAACTTAAATCTCCATTTTATCCAATTCAAGCCTAATTTAACTACAGACTTTCAAATAATTTTCCGGGCACGCTCCCAAGTCCAAAATCATCATACGGAGCTATTGGAATCATCAAAAATCTATTCCGGATTCGTTTGCGCAAAATTCAAACTCCGATCAACCCTTTTCATTTAAGTTTCCAACATAAAATTTATTTTTCCGAACTAATCCCGAAACACCTAAAAATCAAAACCGACAATTCACACACCTCAGAATACATCATATGAAGTTATTCAAGATTTCAAGTAGTTGAAAGGGGCGTAAATACTCAAAATGACAAGTCTGATCGTTATATTAATACTTATACATGAGAAGATAAAGAAAAAACAAGCAAACAAAAATGAAAAGAATAAAAAACAAAGATCTAAAATCTGTAGCATTAAAGTATTAGTACTAGAAAGTGGAAAGTATCAATGAACTTAAAGCACGAATTGGAAAATGTAATTCATAAGATAAAGAAATTTATTTTTGTTCCTATTTGAGATAGGAGCTCGTGTCAGTATGCACTTCTAGGAGGATTACAAGAACAATAACCCAATGGGATCCAACAAATGGGGTCTGAGGAGGGTAATGTGTACGCTGACCTTACCCCTACCATGAAGAGCAGAGAGGATTAATGCTTCAAATATCAGACTCCTTGCACTTTTTAAGCTGAAGGGTGAAAATGAGTGGGAGTTACAAATAAAAAGTTAAAGCCATATGTGTATATAAAATGCTGAAAATGATGAGTTAAATTTATTTAGCTAACTCAATAAAAAAGAAAATAATAGTTATTACAAATTTATATGAAGAATAATAAATTGACAATTGCCTGTTTATTTATAAAAATATTTGTTTAGGTTGTACAATATTTAGAAATTAAAGCATATAAAAATAAAGCACACATAAGTGAACATGAAAATATGACGTTGAGCATGAAAGTTTTAAGTTTTGTAATTTTTCTAATCCATAAACATTATATTATACCTTAGAAAAGAAAAATAGAACACTAATATTATTCATAATTGAGAATTGAGACAAACAAAATAAAGCGAGAATTCAAATTATTCACAAAAGAAAATAATTTTTCAATTCATAAGTGAAGGAAGTTATTTGTTCTCTTTTAAAGATAACGTTTTTGATAAAGTTGATTTCTTAAAGATGTATTCTGCAAAATACTAACTCTCTTAATATTGTACCTGAGAATAGAAGAAAGAAAAAAAGAAGGATTTCAAAGCTCTATTTAAAATGGAATTTATTTTGTTCCCATATTAGAACGAATCTCGTGTCAGCATGATGAATTTACTGAATACAACAACAACAACAACAACAACAACAACAACAACAATAACCCAGTGAGTTCTAACAAGTGGGGTCTGGGGAGAGTAGAGTATATGCAGATCTTACCCCTACTACGAAGAGTATAGGGAAACTGTTTCCGAAAGACCCTCGGCTCAAGAAGACGAAAAGAGACATTATATATATGAAAAAAGAGGTAAAAGTTTGGCTTCACCAACTCTAATTTAACTGTAGCCTTGTGAAGAAATATTAAATAGATGTGTCATAGCGAGGGCTTAAGTCAAGTTTTCATATTTCCAAAAGTGAGTTGTGCGGAAAGATGTAAGCAAATTTGCAAGTAGATAAAAACACTTGTTGCGGTAATATATTGCCCTCTTTATATTGTACATGAGAAGATAAAGTTTGAAAAAAGACAGTAAAGAGAACAAAGGAAGATCTCAAATCTTTTACATTAAAGTTCTAGAGTACTACAAAGTATCAAAGAAAGCTGAAGATGTACTTCATATGAAGTGGAATTTATTTGATTCCTATTTTATAAAGGAGCAGTTTGCATCATTATGGAAAGGAGAAAAAAAAAGAACAAGTTAAATAATACAACTGAAAATTCAGAGTTTTTCATCTCTGATTTATCTTTAGAATAGGAAACATACCAATAATTAAGAAGAGTTGTAGGGGACGCATATATACCAAGAATTCTATATATATGCACCAAGAACCATTTCTTACTTATAGACGCTATACAAATTCCAAAAAAAAAAAAAAGAACTAGAGTTTGAAAAAAGAGAAAAGCATAACAGAATGAGCGCTTCAAGTTCATCGAACATTTCCAATGAAGTTTTCTTGAAAATTATTTCATGGAATGTCAATCACTGTTATGAGGAAAACACATTTAAAAAAAGGCTATAGAAGCGTATCTGCAGATGCACAAAACTCACTAGGTAATACTACAAGAGTACGAAACGCTCGTCGAATCGAAAACTAGCCGTAAACATGAAAACTTGGTGTTACTATGGGACAAATATATTTCAGCAAATAGGATAATCTGTGATATATCTTTTAGATATCACAAAGTAAACCTCAGAGGGATTGACAAATATATATCGCCAAATATTCTGTTGCTCCAATATCCATCGGTTAAGTTCAAATTTCATGGAGTTTATGTAGTTCAAACATATGGTCTAGATTTAGGACCATTAAAATTGAAACCACATCCTAAGTCACGTAATAAGTTATATGATACATCATGGCTTATGATGGGGATGCTAATCTAACCCACCCATCAGAGAGAAGCATCACATCTTCCAATACCAAAAAGCAGATGAGAAACTTCGTCAATTTTATGGATAGCCCCGATATTTAAGATTTAGATTTCAGCTCCTTTATATTTGGAGATACCAAATCACTACAAAGATTATCCAAAATTGATAGGATAATCTGTATTGAGAAATTTTACAGTTCATTTCAACGTGTAACAGCAACGAGTCTAGGAAGCGACATTTCGGACCACAAACCGATAAAGTTGAGGTTGGCACGCCCAATTGATGTTGCACAAGTGGAGAATAAAAAATTGGTATCCAAATATGCACTCTGTGAGAATTAAGTCCAATTACAGCTCTGTTGGTTTGTGAAACTACGATATTGGCAGTTCTCTTCTCTTCACCCCTCCCCCTCTTTTTTTCGGGGCCATGAATAGTGGACTTCTACTAATGCTTTCAATCTCAAATGCATAATAAGTGCATAAAGTACTCATTTTATCGAATGCTGCTAATATCTTTTCAGTATATATTATTTTGTTACCTTTCATTCTTTCCCTTCTTTGATTTAGTTAATGATGCTTGACACTTTATTAGTTTTAAATTATTTAATCATGTCTTGTATACGAAGACTAATATTTCTCCATGCAAGTATGATTGTATTTGCGTTAATGTGCATCTCTAATTTAAAATAGAAATTTGTAATTAATAGATCACTTTATTCAAATGACCTTTTTGATTGAAATATGATCCTATTTTCTGTAAATTGGACTTCAGTGTTGTTGGCATTACCTACTTACCATTAAATACTTATTTTCTATAGAATTTACAAGTGGTCAAAATGTTAGAATCCATATATAAACAGGCAGTCCATATGTTATTCCATGTGAAGGAGTTAGCTACTTGTCTTGATGTACCATAGTTAGTTACTGAGTCAGCTGATGAGAAGTTAGTTAAAGTAGTTAGTGGATGTTTTAAGTGTACAACTGGTTACATACAATACAATTCATTCTGAAAATTAGTTTTGAGCTCAGCATGTGCTCACAATTTTCATCCTTTGAGTTTCTCTTCTTTTATATTTCTATAATTGATAACTCGATCTGTTTTGTCATGTTATCAGAGCTTCCTGTCGATAGGATCTAGGGATTGTTCTTCGTATATTGAAGATGATCGAGAGGTTCATCGACATTTCTAGTGAAAATTTTGAATCCTAATTCATAACTGAAACGAACCCTAGACGTGCTCATTATTTTCAATTTAGTTCATAATTCTTTGCTTTTGAGTCAGAATTACAGTTCTGTATTCTGTATAATTGAAAATTTTAATGGCGATTGATGAGATATCAGATTTGGGGATGTCTATTCCATCTTCAGTGGTCATTGACCATAATCATCCTTTGTATCTTCACCCTTCTGATGCTCCTAGTTCACTATCTGTTGGCATTCAGCTCGTAGGTACGGAGAATTACACTTTATGGGACAGATCGATGAGAGTTTCACTCCTAGGAAGGAATAAGCTGGGTTTTATATATGGCACGATCACCAGGGACACATTTGGGCCAACCTTAGGATATCAATGGGATATGTGTAATGCAATAGTTGTTTCATGACTTACTGGTAATGTGAGTAAAGAATTGTTGAGTGGAATTCTTTTCATTCGAATGCATATTTGGTCTTGAATATTTTGATGCTTCTCGGATCGGCATTAGGTATGTCTTAATGTAGGAGGGTAGAATGATATCTTATGATTCACGCTAGTTGAAGCCATATGAAAAAAACTAGTATGTTCATGATTTAGAATTGACATCCATTGTTCATGCATTAAAGATCTGGAGGCACTATCTCTACGGTGTGTCTTGAGAGGTATTTACAGATTATCTGAGTCTTCAGCACTTACTCAAACAGAAGGATCTAAATTTGAGGCAGCGGAGATGGTTGGAGCTGCTAAAGGATTATGATATTACTATTTTGTATCATCCCGGGAAGGCCAATGTGGTGGCCAATGCCTTGAGTAGGAAGGCAGTGAGTATGGGTAGCCTTGTATTCATTCCTATTAGTGAGAGGCCTCTTGCAGTTGATGTTCAGTCCTTGGCCAATCAGTTCGTGAGATTGGATGTTTAGGAGCCCAGTCGGGTTCTAGCTTGTGTGGTTTCATGTTCTTCCTTATATGACCGCATCAGAGAGCGCCAGTATGATGATCGCCATTTGCTTGTCCTAAAGCACACATTTCAGCACGGTGATGCCAAAGATGTTACTATTGGAGATGATGGGATGTTGAGGATGCAGGGTCAGATTTGTGTGCCAAATGTAAATGGACTGCGTGAGTTGATTTTTGAAAAAGCCCACAGTTCGCGATATTGCATTCATCCAGGTGCCGCTAAGATGTATCAGGACTTGAGACAACATTATTGGTGGAGAAAAATGAAGAAAGATATAGTTGGATTTATAGCCCGATGTTTAAATTGTCAACAAGTGAAGTATGGGCATCAGAGACTTGAAATTCCATAGTGGAAATGGGAGCGTATTACCATGGACTTTGTAGTTGGACTCCCACAGACGTTGAGAAAGTGTGATACTATTTGGGTGATTGTGGATCGATTGACCAAGTCCGCACATTTTATTCCAGCTGGTACTACTTATTCTTCAGAGCGGTTGGCTGAGATTTATATCTGAGAGATTATTCGCCTACATGGTGTTCCAGTGTCCAGCATTTCAGATCGGGGCACGTAGTTTACATCACAGTTTTGGAGAGCAGTGCAGCGATAATTGGGCACACCGGTTAGGTTGAGTACATCATTTCACCCTCACATGGACGGACAGTCCGAGCGGACTATTCATATATTGGAAGATATGTTACGCGTTTGTGTTATATATTTTGGGGGTTCTTGGGATATGATTCTGCCACTTACAGAGTTTGCTTACAATAACAAATACCAATCGAGCATTAAGATGGCTCCGTATGAGGCTTTATATGGGAGACGATGTCGGTCTCCGGTGGGTTGGTTTGAGCCAGGTGAGGCTAGGATATTAGGTACTGATATAGTCCATGATACTTTGGAAAAGGTTAAATTGATTCAGTATCCACTTCGTACGGCGCAGTCTAGATAGAAGAGTTATGCCGACTGGAAGGTTCGCGATATTGCTTACATGGTAGGAGAGAAGGTACTACTCCGAGTTTCGCCTATGAAGGGTGTTATCAGATTAGGGAAGAACATCAAAGTGAGTCCTAGGTATATTGGGAATTTTGAAATACATAAGAAGATTGGAGACGTGGCTTATGAGCTTGCTTTGCCACTTAGTTTATCGGGTGTTCATCTAGTGTTTCATGTATCTATGCTCCGGAAGTATGTTGGAGATCCGTCTCATGTTTTGGATTTCAGTACGGTTCAGTTGGATGGTAATTTGACTTATGATATGGAGCCGGTGGCCATTTTGGACCGGCAGATTCAAAAGTTGAGATCAAAACACATAGCTTCAGTAAACGTACAGTGGACAGGACAGCCCATCGGAGAAGCTACTTGGGATACTAAGTGGGAGATGCGGAGCAAATATCCACACCTATTTGAGGCTCCAGGTATGATTCTAAACCTGTTCGAGGATGAACATTTGTTTAAGAGGGGGAGAATGTGACGACCCGGCCGGTCGTTTTGAGTATTGCAGCCTCGTTCCCCCATTTACTGCTTATTTTGTGCTTTACAGTTGTTATGTGAGTTACCAGGGTAATTGGTTTGAGTCCGGTGAGATTTCGGAATGAATTGAGACACTTAATCTCAAGGATGAAAACTTAAGTTGAAAATGTTGACTTATGTGTAATCGACCCCAAAATAGAGTTTTGATGATTCCAATATCTCCGTATGGTAATTTTGGACATAGGATTGTGTCTGAAAAATTATTTGAAAGCCCGTAGTTAAATTAGGCTTGAAATGGCAAAAGAATAGGAAGTTTAAGTTTGAAAGTTTGACCGGGGAGTTGACTTTTTGATATCAGGGTCGGAATCCGATTTTAAAAATTTTTATAGGTCTGTTATGTCATTTATGCATTGTGTGCAAAAGGTGAGGTCAATCGGACTGGATTTGATAGGTTACGACATCGAATGTAGAAGTTGGAATTTGTTAGTTTTCATTAGGCTTGAATTGGGGTATGATACTTGTTTTTAGCGTTATTTGATGTGATTTGAGGCTTCGACTAAGTTCGTATGATATGTTAGGACTAGTTGGTGTATTTGGTTGAGGTCCCGGCGACCTCGAGTGAGTTTCAGATGATTAACGGATTGATTTTTGGACTTGGAATTTTGCTGGAATTGTTTTGATGCACTATCTGGTTTCCTTCTACGTTTTGAAAAACATCGCGTGGCCCGAGCTTCTGCCTCCTATACTCTACGCGAAAGGGACACTAACCACCTGTTCGTGAAGCACATCATCCCCTAGCTACGCGATCGCAGCCCCCCTCTCGCGATCGCGTAGAAGGAAACCAAACAGTGCATCGAAAGAATTCCAGCAAAATTTCAAGTCCAAAAATAAATCCGTTAACCATCTGAAACTCACTCAAGGTCGCCGGTACTTAGTCGAAGCCTCAAATCATATCAAATAACTCTCAAAACACGAATCTTCAGTTTAACCTTAAGGGTTTTTTAACTTTTGTCAGGTTTCGAGACGTGGGCCCCACTGGGATGTTTTAGGGGGATTTCGGGTTTTGTTGGGAAAAATTAGTATTTTCATGTAGAATTAATTCCTATAATTTGTATTGACTGAATCAAATTAATTGTGACTAGATTCGAGGCGTTCGGAGGCCGATTCGCGAGGCAAAAGCATATTGGAATAAAGAATTACACGGTTTGAGGTAAGTAACATTTCTAAACTTGATTCTGAGGGTATGAATCCCTGAATTTCGTGTTATATGAATTGTTTGGAGGTGACACACATGCTAAGTGATGAGCGTGTGGGCGTGCACCTTAGAAATTGTGAATTAATTGATTCAGTGGAGTTGCATAATTAAATAAATATCATTATTCACATATCATTCATGTGTTAGAAAATTGAGGTGAGACTCATATTTAAAGATCATGTTTAGGCTACGTGCCGATATTTTGGGACCCACATGGCTCGTGTTGGTGTTGGATTTTTTGTTTAAATTGTAATTTTGTACTCAGTCACATCCATTATTTGCATATCATATCTCAGTCTCTGTTGTCATTCATTGATACATCATATAATTATGTCGGGTTGATTTTCATGTCTTTGAGAGCACGAGAGTTTGGAGATTTTGAGTGATATTTATGGGATCGGGATGCACGCCGCTAGATATTTTATTTATTTATGTGTGGATTTGGCTTATTACAGTGCTTGGGTTGAAGGAGTCCCTCTGGAGTCTACACCCCCCATAGTGAGCGTAGTTTTATTTATATTTGGGATGGAGTTCCATAGACATGGAGTTTCCTTGTTTCTTTATATTTGGGGTGGATTTCTCTAGGCATGGAGTTGCCTTATTTATTTATTTTTGGGACAGAGTTCCCCCGGCATGGAGTTTCCTTATTTATTTATATTTGGGATGGAGTTCCCTGGGGCGAACTCCGCTTGTGTGGACTCCACTAGCCAGCCGACTCCTCGCACCTGCGAATCTCCATCCGCTTCTACGCAACCACAGGTGCGAAGCCAAATGCACTTTTGTTCTCTTTCTCACTTGTGCACCCAAGGCCCTCACTTTTACGGGGCTACATATGCGCTCTAATATCCGCTTCTGCAATCCTCCCCAGCCAAGCCTACTTTAGATTCTGCGATCAACTGTCCGCATATGCTGACTCGCATCTGTGCCCATTCTTCCACAGATGCGGAAACACCAGAACAAGCATACCTCCAGCAATGCAACATGAAACCAAAATGATCTGAACCTCGTTTGAAACTCAGCCAGTCCACCCGGGACCCCTTCCGAATATATCAACAAGTTCTATAATATAACGCGGACCTACTCGAGGCCTCAAATCACATCAAACAATGCTAAAACCACGAATCATACCCCAATTCAAGCTTAATAAAACTAAGAATTCTTCAACTTCTACATTCGATGCCGAAATCTATCAAATCAAGTCCGGTTTACCTCAAATTTTGCACACAAGTCATATATGACATAACGAAGCTATTCCAATTTCCAGAATCAGATTTCGACCCCGATATCATAAAGTCAACTCCCCGGTCAAAAAAGAAGCTTCTAAAGAAGTAATTAAAGAAAAATATCTTTTTGAATTTTTAAAAATTGGGGGCCAAAACCGATGATGTTTGCCTACGTATCTCACATCCGGTGAGAATCAGACCCGCATAGTTCGGTGAAAATTGACTATGTTCTTTTTTTTTTAATATGAAAATTAATCTTTAAAAACCATATGCACTAAACCACATAATTTTTTCTCTCTTCGTTCAACCGATATATGCTAAAGTCGGTCGACATGCAAGCCTCCCAAATAATGCAACAAGTAGCACATAACATGACATAATGGTCTCAACAAGGTACCTGTCCTAAAACAGAACTCGGCACATGAGTCGAGCGCTGCTAAGTCAAATGCACATGATGCAAATAAAGCGTAGCCTACTAGGGATATTCATTGCTTGTGGCTTGTTCTTCTAAGTTTGTAAATCCTAAAGGAGATGGTATCTAGACCTGGCTTACCCGGACCGACAACCCGAGCCGAGGAGCGTCAAGCATTACCAGTAGTAGAACAGCACTGGCTAGCTAACGGCTCTCCCGCCTAAACATGTGTGACTAAATCCTTCACCAGAAGCTGATAGGCTAACTGGCTTTATCTGAAGACAGAAATGTTGTGATTTTGGTAGGCAAACACAACATAACTAATTATCAGAAGACTCAATGAGATGCGAGAGAAGATACAATTTATATGTACAGTTCAACAATATCAAGACAGTAAAAAGTGGACAAGTAGCACATTAGTCACAAATATATCACAATATATACAAAAATTAATAAAGTCAGATAAAGTCAATGTACAAGCTCGAATTCTTGAAGTTCCCCAGCAGAGTCGCCAGAGCTGTCACACCCCTTTTCTACCCCCAAAAAGATATATGTATTTTATGGATTGTTGTGGGTTAAAGAGTTTTTCTAATTAAAGTGACAAATTTGAGTAGAGATTATTTTATTTACAGAGTCGCCACTTGAAATTAATTTTTTTCGGTGTTCCAAGTCACCTTTTATTTGAATGCCTATTCAATTGAAGGTTTGACTCTATTATTATTGGTCTGCGAAAATAAATTCCGGGTAAGGAATTCTGTTGACCGGGGAGAAGGTGTAAGGCAGTCCCCGAGTCCCGTGGTTCTAGCATGGTCGCTTTATTGACTACAACTTGGCTTGAATTAATTTTAGATAAACTATGATTTATTAGTTTTCATGTTTTATCTGTCCGCTTTTATATTAAAATATGGAATTATCTTTGAAAAAACGAATCACGTGTGTGAATCCGTTTTTATTGTGCCAAAATCATGTCACGCGTACGTGTACACAATTATTAGCATTTTATTATATTTAGATTGTTTTAACCAACGTTGCGCGAACACGTATTTCGGTTTTGATTTGGAAAAAATCATAATCATGTCACGCGAACGTGTACATAATCACGATAATTGATTTATTACTGCGCGCCTAAAGCATACTAACGAAATTTATGAGTTATTTTCCTAAACTAGTTTGAGATTATTGCGAGGACATGAATTATGGAAATAACTTTGTGGATGAAGTATACAGTTTATTAAACCAAAAATTTGTTTCAACTCAACACTTACGACCAAATTATTTAAAATAGATATAGACTTAACTCATGAATCAGTCGCACATAATGAGCAAACGAGGCGAACCCAATAATTAAACTAACAACTCCAAAGACATATGACTAGATAAAAAGAGAAAAGATCCAAACAAAATAGATTCTATACGAAAGACTAAATCGCTAATGCATCTGATTCAACAAAGAAAACCAACATTTTACAACTTAAGAAATTAATATTATTAAATTGGTCACCAAATAAAGTACACCCACCCTTTATTAATACAAAACCAATCTGCTTTTAATTCCAAATAAAACATCTATTCTATCCTATTTAATTAATGAATTCAACAGTAAAAAAATACTAGTTCACAAATCTGAACAATACCAATATTGATCTAAGCAGTAGCGCATCGCTGAAAATTGCACAAAAGCACTAAAATTGCACAAAACCACTAATTCAACATTAATTAGATTAAAGCAAGAAATGAACCTCAAACTTTGAATCTGAAACTTTAACGGTTTTAGAGCTCCGGCTCCGGAATTCGAAAGTGAACTAAACCATGAACAAACAAATCGAACTCGGCGGACTTGGCTCGGACCTAAACTCGACTCAGAAACTCTAGCTATTTTCTGGTGGTGCTTTGGAGGTTAGAAGTTGGGTTTCGATGGCTATTTTGAAGATGTTTTAATGGAAGTTCGAAGTCGAAACTGGCATAGCATGGAGCTACTGGTTCGCCGGTTTCATGGCTATTTTGGAGCTATTTTTTTCAAGAGTTTGGGGGAGGGGGCTGTTTTCAGCTGATTTTCGTCACTGTTAAAGGCTGGTTCCAGAGCTAGTTTTTCCGATAAACAGGGTCCTTTTGATGATTGTTTTTGTTGCATATTTGGACGCGATTTTCGCAGCTGGTTCGGAGGTGTATTTGGGATCTTTTGTTGGTTTAATTGCTGGCATTTTTCATGCTTGTTCTTAGAGAAAGAAAAGGATTGAGCTCCTATTTTTTGGGGCTCCTTTGGTCCGTTTTTGATGAGGAAAAAGAGAGTTAGGGGTTGTGAGTGGGGGACAAAGTGTGGGGGAAAAAGGGTGGGGGACAAGGAAAAGTAGAGTGGGGACACGCGTGGGAAGATGGGAGCGGAAAATATTCAAGCACGGTAAAAAATTAGGTGCTCACATTAGGCGAGCTTAATTTTCTTTCCTTTTTCATTATAATCCATAGAAGTCGTAACAAGCTAGCCCACAATTAGATAGTCTTTTACTAGGAACATAGAAGAAAATCAACAAGTAAGCAGTTTAATATCCCGACCTTAGTTTCTACCTGTTGGAACGAAATAAACTAAACACATTAGATAGTGCGTAAATTGTAAAACGAGAACTTACTTGTTCGCGTAGCGGAAGCGGAAGAAACGGATGAATCGCGACTGAAATTACTGGTCGATAGTAGTTGTCACGTTGTGACGGAGCCTAAAACCCAAAGTTGGATTGAGAAAGAGAGAGAGAGAGAGAGAGCATAGAGTATAAAATTACTGCATAGAGTATATTTTACTGTATACTGTAAGTGTACTTATATAGGCAATACTATAATTAACTAATAACCATATTGGTCCTTAAAACACCCTTATAGGTGGACCCAAAATTTCCTACACTATCATAATTAATAATGAGCACAAACATAAAACTAAAGTAGTTAAACAAAAAGGAAAGACAGCCCTTCTGATATAAATATAGCAGTTAATCTATACGGATGGAGCTTGAAAAAAATCCTTGTCAGCTTTACACCTTTCAAGCCTTTTGTTAATCACCAATCTATCTTTTTAAATAATACTCCTGCTTGATAAGGATTTGCTTGAGTATTTAACAAGATTATCTAGCTTTAATTACAAGCCACAAACACCGAACTACGGGTGCACAAACACCGAACTACGGGTGCACAAACACCGAACTACGGGTGTTCAGTCACATTCATCATTTGCATATCATATCTCAGTCTGTGTTTTCATTCATTGGTACATCATATCATCATGTCGGGTTGATTTTTATGTCATTGAGAGCCCGAGAGACTGGAAATTTTGAGTGATATTTATGGGATCGGGCTGCACGTCGCAGAATATTTAATTTATTTATGCTTGGATATGGCTATTATAGCGTTTGGGCTGAAGGAGCCCCTCCGGAGTCTGCACCCCCCCCCCCCATAGTGAGCGCGGTTCATTTATATTGGGGGATGGATCTTCCCTAGACATGGATCTTGTCCGAATCATTTATATCTAGAGATGGATCTTCCTCTAGGCTGGATTGGCCTTATACAGTACTGATTGACTGATTGTCAGTTGATGTGTATATATACGGGATGGATCTTCCCGCGGATGGATTGGCCATATACAGCACTGAGTGATTGAGTATTTTGATATTTGTGAGTGCACGAGGTTTTCCACAGAGGCGCATCACATACAGCATGTACATTGGCATGTAGATATAGAGATGGCAGATCCTTCATATCATTTAGAATTAATCTATTTTATTTGTACTGAGTTAACTGTTGAACTTCAAAGCATGCCTATATTTTTGTACTGTTATTTATATATTGGACTGTACTTGTGGAGCTCGTGACTACTTTTATCCCAAAGGTTAGTCTTGCTACTTATTGAGTACATGGGTCGGTTATACTCATACTGCACTCTGCACTTCGTGTATAGATCCAGGTACTTTCGGACACGGCGGTTGCTATTTTTTTGGAAGATTATCTGTTGGAGACTATCGAGGTAGCTGTTTGGCGTCCACAGACCTTGACTCTTTTTCCTTTCAGTTGTTTATATTGTTCTATATTTCCAGATAGTGTTTTATCAGTCAGACTATATTATCATTTAGATGCTCATGTACTCAGTGACACCGAATTTTGGGAGTATATTTTATATCAGTATGTGTGGGGGTTTTCTATTAAATTTATATATTATGTTTTCAAACTTAAAAGAAATTGTGGCTTATTGAGGTTGTCGGCTTGCCTAGTATTGAGATAGGCGCCATCACGACATGCGGATATTGTGCGCTCGGCTTTCCTACGGAGTGACTACACAATGCAACTGAAAATCATTAATTTAACCTTAGCCCATAAACTTTTGAGGGTTCCGCATTATCACAGTTGCGGCGTTGTTGTTCTTGGCCCGGTCACTTAAGAATTCTCTGAGATGCCCATTCTTTAATAGTGTCACCACTTCTTCCTATATATGTCGGCAGTCCCCAGTCCGGTGGCAATTCGTCACATGGTACGCACACTACAAGTTGGGATCTCTCTGGCTGGGATCGAACCTCATCGGCTTCGGGAACCGTGCTTATTTGATGTTTCTCATAGCTGATACCAACACCACTGTCACGCCCCGAACCTAGGAGCGAGACAAGCACCCGGTGCCTCACCTAACCTGGCGTACCAAATTGCGACTAAGGGACTCTGAACACATAATGTCATACTTTGGCCATGGGGCCACCTTGCAAGACAATTTGCGAAGCAAAATATAAAACTGAATGGAAACTAGCACTAACTAAATATCAATATAAAGCTAGGCCGACAAGGCCGTCATAGCTACTACAGCTGACAAACCACCAATTTATACAAACCCAACATACTGCACTAACCAACAGGATATGTCTACAAGCCTCTACTGATAGATGTACTGTGATCGGAACAGGGCCCCGACCTACCCATAACATATATACAGATATACATAAGATGTACACAAAACTCTAGACCTGGCAACTCCGAAAGACGTGGAGCTTACCGATCAGGCGGAACTCGGGAAACACCTACTGAGGAGGTCTACCCGTCTGTCTGTCTGAACCTGCACGCATGAAATGCAGCGCCCCCAAAAAAGGGACGTTAGTACGAAATAATGTACCGAGTATGTAAGGCAATAAAATAACTGAAATCTGAAACTGAACTGATAATATGATAACTGAAATTAATTGGGAGTCAAAGATGATCTGGAGATATACTTACCTGCTGATACTGACTCAACTCCTTCAATATAGTAAGTAAAATAATTGTACGGCCTTATAAGGCTCGGTATATATAACTGCTCTGCCATAGTAGGCTCGCTCATAGGCGCTCGGCCATACTAGGCTATGTATCTCGACCATGCTGGGCTCGCTCATAGGCGCTCGGCCACAGTAGGCTCGGTATATAACTTTCCATCTGATCAGAGGTTGCCCAATAGGGGCCTGCCCACCGATTATAGCTCGATGGTGGTGAAAATAGTGTAATACTATATATATATATATATATATATATATATATATAGACCCTCTGCTCTCTTGACTGAATAAAGATAAAACTAAACTGAATATGAAGTCCTGATAAGGAATAATATTTTAACTTATGAGACTAGAATAATGTGAATAAATTCATGAATACGAACTTCTCTTTATGTCTCATTATTAACACATGTAGCTACGAGATCATGCCAAAATGAAGGAAGGCTTAGACTTAACATACCTTATCACAATCTTTCCAATCACCAAGTTGAACTCACCTCTTTGCACCTTAATCTACAAGAATGATAATAATACTATCGTTAAGTTACGAAAGGTACAACTATCGCACAACGAACGACAAACCTATTTTGTATTAAAACGGGCAGCATCTCCCCTATAATATGCCCTTCCTCAAAATTCAAGATAACACCAACAATATAAGAACAGAACAATAACAACATATATACATCATTTTCCAGCCCTATATACACCATCAAATACTACAAAACAGCCCAACACACCCCAATCTCTTCGTACACAAAACGACCACCGTAGTAGTGTCAAACGACCCGAAAATGTTATGACGAACGACCAGCCAACCACCCTACATTTATATGGTGTTTATAAACCCCCTTCCTCCTCCAAAACTCCACAAAATAGTAGTAAAACACGCAGCCCAACAGCAACACAAAACAGTCCACAAAACAGTCCGCTACAAGTGAATAACTCGAACTCACGGCTTCCGATCACCGTCCCGTGAGTTCTTACAAGTATAGAACGACTTACCATGAATTTACAGAAGAAAAACTGGATGAAAGAGAGCAGTAAACTCACCTTATTTGTTGGATAACTCAGCTCCTATCTTGGTTCTTCAAACTCTAGGTTTTACCTCCAATTAGAACTTGAAAGGGAGAGAAAATCAATTAGGGTTTGTGGGAAATTTTTGGGAGGATTCTTTGCAGAGCTTATGTCTGGTTATTATTCTCTATATTAAGTCTAATATATGAAGAAAATAGGCCCTTAAAAGGCCTCTTTGGACGACCCGAAATGGCCCATTTTTGGGCTTTCATTTAAGCAAGTAGGTGACACACCTACTTGTCACCTAGCAGCTTGCGCAGTATCCCAAAAATGCACATATCTCTCTACTCTGATGTCGTATTGACAAATGATTTAATGAGTTGGAAAATAGACTCATAGATCTTTAATTTGATGGGTGGAACAACCCATAACTCTAAGTATATTGGGAGAAAATCGCAGTTACATTTGACCCAAAGTTTCAGTAAAACTTATGAATGTAACTTGTGATGACTTTCATCGACTTTTGTTCCACAACTCGCTTGACATCAAAACATAACACACAGATGTCATACAAATAATATAAATCATAACATAATCTCCCTATCATTTTAATCACCCTAGTCTCACCCCAAAGGTACATGTTATAACATTTCCAACTTGTCGACTTTCGATGAAACATTATTTTATTTAATTGCTTTAGCTTCTGAACTGTCCAACCCTCTTTGTACTTGTTGTTCATGATCTTCAATATTTGTAACCTCAGAGGTAACATGATTAACTTACTTTATATACTTTTAAATATTATCTCATTTTTGGTCCTACATTAGTTTGCTTACGATGCATTTTTACGTACGAAAATATAGGGTGTAACATCACTCCCCCTTGGGAACATTCGTCCTCGAATGTTTACTCTTGGAGACTTTGGAAACTTTTTCCAGAGTATCCTTCGTACACTAGGTTAAAACCAACTTGCACGTAGCCAGAAACCCACACATGGCCAATCTTTATAAATAGCAGCAATTTGCCTCACCGACCGTAAATCATAAATATTGAAAGTGAAAAATAAAAGCCTACCTGATGACCTGCTAGCCTACATAGAGCTATGTTGTAGCGTCCCATCTCGAACCATATTTTCAGTTTGAAATAGTTGGGGGTATTTAGACTTCATTTCTTCCTCCGATTCCCACGTCATCTCTTCTACATTTTTGCTCCTCCATAAAACCTTTACGGAAGCTACCTCCTTATTTCGTAGATTGCGGATTTGTCGGTCTAGGATGGCAACTGGAATTTCCTCGTATGACAAGTCCTCTGTAATCTGTACATCATCCGTGGGCACCACTCAGGTAGGATCGCCAATGCACTTCTATAGCATTTTTTACAAGATCAGCCACTTGACTATACGCGGGTCTGGTCCACGATATTGTGCGCTCGGCTTGTCCATCAGTCTGTGGATGAAAAGCTGTGCTGAGATTCACTTGAGTCCCTAGACCTCTCTGAAATGACCTCCAAAAATGTGCTATAAACTGAGCCCCACGGTCAGATATAATAGAAACTGGTACTCCGTGTAGCCGCACTATCTCCTTAATATATAACTTTGCATAATCTTCTGCTGTATATGTAGATCTGACCGGTAGGAAGTGAGCTGATTTCGTGAGCCTATCGACTATCACCCATATGGAATCGAACTTACGATTAGAACGAGGTAAACCCATGATAAAGTCCATGTTTATCGCCTCCCATTTCCATGTCGGGATCTCTATAGTCTGCATTAGCCCTCCGGGCTTCTGGTGTTCTACCTTCACTTGCTGGCAACTAGTACATTGGGCGACAAACTCAGCAATGTTCTTCTTCATATCATTCCACCAGTACATATCCTTAATGTCATGATACATCTTCGTCGATCCAGGGTGGATGGAATACCATGAATAATGTGCCTCTGACATAATCCTGTCTCGTAGCCCTGCTACATCTGGAACACACAAACGACCCTTGTATCTGAGAACCCCATCTCCCTTGAGCTCTAACAATGGCTTCTTCTGCTGCGGAACTCGCTCTCTCAACTCGACCAACTCTGGGTCCTCGTACTGCCTTTCCTTGACTTCAGCTATGAGGGATGATTTTGCAGTGTTTTGGATTACAACTCCACCATCCTCAGAATCTACTAACCGAACCCCCAACGAAGCCAATTGATGAATCTCTCTAGCTAATTGTCTTTTCTCGGGCTCTACATGTGCTAAGCTACCCATAGATCGGCGACTTAAGGCATCTGCTACAACATTAGCTTTCCCTGGATGGTAGAGAATGTTAACATCGTAATCTTTCAATAACTCAAGCCATCGCCTCTGTCGCAAATTCAACTCTTTCTGCTTGAAGATATATTGTAGGCTTTTATGATCAGTAAATACATCAACATGAACACCATATAAATAATGCCGCCATATCTTAAGTGCATGGACAACCGCAGCTAACTCGAGGTCGTGGGTCGGATAATTCCTCTCGTGCTTCCTCAACTGCCTTGAAGCATACGCAATTACCTTCCCATGTTGCATCAGGACACATCCTAACCCGACACCTGATGCATCACAATACACGGCATAACCCTCTAGACCCTCTGGAAGTGTTAGAACTGGAGCTGAGGTCAACCTGTTCTTAAGCTCTTGGAAACTCCGCTCACAAGCCTCTGTCCATTGAAACTTAGTTTCTTTCTGTGTCAACTTCGTCAATGGTGCCGAAAGGGAAGAAAAACCCTCTACGAACCTCCGATAGTATCCTGCTAAGCCTAGAAAGCTATGAACCTCTGTCGGAGTGGTAGGTCTAGGCCAAGATTTCACGGCCTCAATCTTCTGAGTGTCCACCTTTATCCCTTCATCTGATACAATATGCCCCAAGAATGCTACAGACTTCAACCAGAACTCACATTTAGAAAACTTAGCATACAACTTACGATCACGGAGGGTTTGGAGTACCGCTCGCAGGTGGTCCGCATGCTCATCCTCTGAACGGGAATAAACCAGAATATCATCAATAAATACTATCACGAACAGATCTAAAAATGGTCGGAATAGGCTATTCATCAAGTCCATAAATACAGCGGGTGCATTAGTCAACCCGAAGGACATGACAAGGAACTCGAAGTGGCCATATCGGGTCCTGAAGGCTGTCTTCGGAATATCTTTTTCCCGAACTCTGACTTGGTGGTACCCCGACCTCAAATCTATCTTTGAAAAGCATCTAGCCCCCTGCAACTGATCAAACAAGTCATCGATCCTTGGAAGTGGATACTTATTCTTAATAGTTACCTTGTTCAGCTGCCTATAATCGATACACATCCTCAGCGAGCCGTCTTTCTTCCGCACAAATAGTACTGGTGCACCCCAAGGTGAGGTACTGGGCCTGATGTAACCTTTCTCCAGCAAATCTTTTAACTGCTCCTTCAACTCCTTCAATTCGCCAGGTGCCATTCTATACGGAGGGACGGATATTGGTTGAGTTCCTGGAAGCAAATCGATGCTAAAATCAATCTCTCGCTCTGGAGGAATACCTGGAAGCTCATCTGGAAACACATCTGCATACTCTTTGACTACGGGAATAGACTGAAGTGTAGGTATCTCAGCATCTGCATCTCTAACTCGCACAATATGATAAATGCACCCTTTTGCGATCATTTTCCTCGCCTTCAGATAGGAAATAAACCTACCTCTGGGTGTTGGTGTATTACCTACCCATTCAAGGACTGGCTCACCCAGAAAATGAAATTTGGCTGCCTTTGCTCGGCAATCAACTGTGGCATAGCAAGCTGCCAACTAGTCCATGCCCATGATAGCATCAAAATCCATCATCTCTAGCTCAACTAGGTCAGCTGAGGTCTGACGACTACAAATTGTCACCGTACAACCTCGGTAAACCCGTCTAGCAATAATCGATTCTCCGACCGGTGTAGATACCGCAAAAGGATCACTTAGTATTTCAGGCACTATACCAAACTTCCTCGCGACAAATGGGGTAATATACGATAAAGTAGATCCTGGGTCTATCAAAGCATAAGCATCGTGAGAGCAAATGGTTAATATACCTGTCACAACGTCTGGTGAAGACTCCTGGTCCTGTCGACCCGCTAAAGCATAGATACGGTTCTGATTACCACCTGAAGTGGAACCTCTACCTCTGCCTCGACCTCTACCAGCTGAAGACTGAGACTCACGCCCTGAAGGATGCATGGACATAGATGATCATGTTGTTGAACTCGCTGGTTGTGCCATTCCCCCAGAATCTCTATTTGGGCAATCTCGCATCATATGCCCCGGATGCCCACATGTATAACAAACATCAGAACCTGCTCGGCATTGACCCAAGTGTCCTCTACCACAGATGTCACACCGCGGAGGAAATGACCATGTCTGCGCAGAACCTCGTTGTCGCTGCAAACCCGACGCCCGTGAGCTCTCACCTGGTCCTGACTGAGTATAGCGGTCATACCCGTAACCCTGTAACTGAGGTGGCGGAGGCCTAGGTGGCCGTCCGAAGTACTGGGTCCTATAACTACCCTGAGATTGCTCCTGAGACCTGGGAAATCTCATCCTCTTACGTTGCCCTTGCTCAGCCCTCTCTGTACCCTGCTGCCGACGCCTACCCCTTTCTATATTCTAGGCGAATGCCTGAATCCGGGAGATATCCATACTATCCTGCAATGCAGCGGTGGCACATGCCTCGGTTAACTCTGGGGCTAACCCTGCTATAAACCTGTGAATCCTGTCCCGCATAGTAGCAACTATGGATGGTGCATATCTGGCCAATGAGTCAAAACGGAGACTATACTCTCGAACACTCATATTACCCTGCTTGAGGGCTAGAAACTGATCGACTCGAGCCTGTCGGATCTCCCGTGGTAAGTACTGGTCAAGGAAGGCATCTGAAAAATTCTCCCAAATAGCTGGAGGTGCATCACGTCCCCTGGACCTCTCCCATCCCTCATACCAAAGGATGGCTATATCTCGGAGTCGAAAAGCTGCTAGCTCAACTGCCTCTTTCTCCGTGGCATGCATAACACGAAAGATCCTGTGAAGCTGATCTATGAAATCCTGCGGGTCCTCCCTCTGATCTGTCCCCGTGAACTCTGGGGGACTCAAAGCAATAAACTCTCGGACCCTTGAACTCCCAGACCCCTCAGAAGTTCCTGCACTAGCTGATGCCCTAGCATGTTGCTGGGTAGCTACCAACTGTGTCAACAAATGCACCGTACTCCTTAAGTCCTGATCTGATGGAAGTGGAGGGGGAACTGGATGTGCGGTTTCCCTAGGAATCTCCGTAGTTGGTGGAGGAGCCGGTAATGGCTGAGTAGGGGTCTCACCTTGAGCCTCAGACTGGGCCCCATCTACTGGGGGTACCCTGCTGGTCCCCTCACCTACTGCTGTATCTCTCCTCTGGCTAGCCGTAGTCTTCCTAGTCACCGTCATCTGTGCATGCAAACACCAACACATAAGTTTAATTCAAATTTCCTATAACTCAGTTCTGTAGCACGATTTAGATTTCAAAGAAGGGTAACCAACTCCTAAATGCCCTGTAGTGCCCTGCTTATATAATGTGGTGCACAACACATCTATAAACAAGACCCTACTAGACACGGCTTGTAGACTCCCTAGGACAGAACTGCTCTGATACCAAGTTTGTCACGCCCCGAACCTAGGAGCGATACAAGCACCTGGTGCCTCACCTAACCTGGCGTACCAAATTGCGACTAAGGGACTCTGAACACATAATGTCATACTTTGGCCATGGGGCCACCTTGCAAGACAATTTGCGAAGCAAAATATAAAACTGAATGGAAACTAGCGCTAACTAAACATCAATATAAAGCTAGGCCGAAAAGGCCGTCATAGCTACTACAGCTGACAAACCACCAAATTATACATACCAGGCCTACAAACCCAACCAACAGGATATGCCTACAAGCCTCTACTGATAGATGTACTGTGATCGGAACAGGGCCCCGACCTACCCATAACATATATACAGATATACATAAGATGTACACAAAACTCTAGACCTGGCAACTCCGAAAGACGTGGAGCTTACCGATCAGGCGGAACTCGGGAAACACCTACTGAGGAGGTCTACCCGTCTGTCTGTCTGAACCTGCACGCATGAAATGCAGCGCCCCCAAAAAAGGGACGTCAGTACGAAATAATGTACCGAGTATGTAAGGCAATAAAATAACTGAAATCTGAAACTGAACTGATAATATGATAACTGAAATTAACTGGGAGTCAAAGATGATCTGGAGATATACTTACCTGCTGATACTGACTCAACTCCTTCAATATAGTAAGTAAAATAATTGTACGGCCTTATAAGGCTCGGTATATATAACTGCTCTGCCATAGTAGGCTCGCTCATAGGCGCTCGGCCATACTAGGCTATGTATCTCGACCATGCTGGGCTCGCTCATAGGCGCTCGGCCACAGTAGGCTCGGTATATAACTTTCCATCTGATCAGAGGTTGCCCAATAGGGGCCTGCCCACCGATTATAGCTCGATGGTGGTGAAAATAGTGTAATACTGTATATATATATATATATATAGACCCTCTGCTCTCTTGACTGAATAAAGACAAAACTAAACTGAATATGAAGTCCCGATAAGGAATAATATAGTAACTTATGAGACTAGAATAATGTGAATAAATTCATGAATACGAACTTCTCTTTATGTCTCATTATTAACACATGTAGCTACGAGATCATGCCAAAATGAAGGAAGGCTTAGACTTAACATACCTTATCACAATCTTTCCAATCACCAAGTTGAACTCACCTCTTCACACCTTAATCTACAAGAATGATAATAATACTATCGTTAAGTTACGAAAGGTACAACTATCGCACAACGAACGACAAACCTATTTTGTATTAAAACGGGCAGCATCTCCCCTATAATATGCCCTTCCTCCAAATTCAAGATAACACCAACAATACAAGAACAGAACAATAACAACATATATACATCATTTTCCAGCCCTATATACACCATCAAATACTACAAAACAGCCCAACACACCCCAATCTCTTCGTACACAAAACGACCACCGTAGTAGTGTCAAACGACCCGAAAATGTTATGACGAACGACCAGCCGACCACCCTAAATTTATATGGTGTTTATAAACCCCATTCCTCCTCCAAAACGCCACAAAATAGTAGTAAAACACGCAGCCCAACAGCAACACAAAACAGTCCACAAAATAGTCCGCTACAAGTGAATAACTCGAACTCACGGCTTCCGATCACCGTCCCGTGAGTTCTTACAAGTATAGAACGACTTACCATGAATTTACAGCAGAAAAAATGGATGAAATATAGAAGTAAACTCACCTTATTTGTTGGATAACTCAGCTCCTATCTTGGTTCTTCAAACTCTAAGTTTTACCTCCAATTAGAACTTGAAAGGGAGAGAAAATCAATTAGGGTTTGTGGGAAATTTTTGGGAGGATTCTTTGCAGAGCTTATGTCTGGTTATTATTCTCTATTTTAAGTCTAATATATGAAGAAAATAGTCCCTTAAAAGGCCTCTTTGGACGACCCGAAATGGCCCATTTTTGGGCTTTCATTTAAGCAAGTAGGTGACACACCTACTTGTCACCTAGCAGCTTGTGCAGTATCGCAACAATGCACATATCTCTCTACTCCGATGTCGTATTGACAAATGGTTTAATGAGTTGGAAACTAGACTCATAGATCTTTAATTGGATGGGTGTAACACCCCATAACTCTAAGTATATTGGGAGAAAATCGCAGTTACATTTGACCCAAAGTTTCAGTAAAACTTATGAATGTAACTTGTGATGACTTTCATCGACTTTTGTTCCACAACTCACTTGACATCAAAACATAACACACGGATGTCATACAAATAATATAAATCATAACATAATCTCCTTATTATGTTAATCACCCTAGTCTCACCCCAAAGGTACATGTTATAACATTTCCAACTTGTCGACTTTCGATGAAATATTATTTTATTTAATTGCTTTAGCTTCTGAATTGTCCAACCCTCTTTGTACTTGTTGTTCATGATCTTCAATATTTGTAACCTCAGAGGTAACATGATTAACTTACTTTGTATACTTTTAAATATTATCTCATTTTTGGTCCTACATTAGTTTGCTTACGACGCATTTTTACGTACAAAAATATAGGGTGTAACAACCACTACACTGATGTTGAAATTTTTATTCTGACAGCCTGGGGTGGGAAGGATCCTGCATACCCGATGCTTGTTTGTCGAGCAATGATCTGTTGTTTCGACCGCGATCAGTTCTTTTAATGATAAAGAACCTATCTGTCGATCGAAAACCTCTATCACATTATTCATCCCGTTCGTAGGTCAAAAAAGGCCCCTCAAAGACCGTCTATTTGTGTTAAAATCTTCTTTTTATTTTTCTTTATTCTTCTTCCGTCCTTTTGCCGAAGACGGGAAGCCAACCTGATCATTTTCGATCCTTATCTTAGACTTGTACCGATTGTGTACATTCACCCAAGTCATCACTTGGAACTCAAGCAAGCTTTCCTTCAGTTTTTGGGAAGCGTCAGAACTTCACGGATTCAGACCCTTGGTGAATGCTTCAGCCGCCCATTCATCCGGAACACCCGGAAGCAACATTCTTTACTTTTAGAACCGGGTGATGAACTCCTGTAGAAACTCCGATTCTCCTTGTGCAATTCTAAACATGTCGGCCTTTTGGGCCTATGGAAAGATTCTGCGAGAATCTCAACGGGATCTATGGAATGCTTGGGTAACAATGAATACCAAGTGAAGGCTCCCCTTGTGACAGTCTCTCCGAATATTTTTAGCAAAACAGATTCGATCTCTTGTGGAGCTAAATCGTTCCCCTTCTCCATCGTTGTATTGGTGGTAATATGCTCCTGTGGATCTGAGGTTCCATCATACTTTGGCACGTCGTGCATTTTAAAACGCTTCGGGATTAATTGTGGAGTTGCGCTTGGTTTGTACAGCAACTGAGTATACTTCTTTGAGTCATGCCCTTTCAGCATCGATGGTTTGCCCGGGATTTGGTCCATGCGGGTATTCACTTCCCTCATAAACCGTTAGAGTTTGCTCTTGAATGGACCGTTTTCATTGTTGGGGCGGAATCCGCTCCCCCTAATCAGTGCCAACCTCGCCCCTCGGGGTGTTGTTGTCGACCCTCTCATTGCTTGATTCGCGGGAGCATCAGGAGGAACTGGACCTCGTCCATTTGCACTATTGGAAGCTCCCGACAACGCCTACTTCAACTCCTTCATAACCTTATCCTGCTGCGTGAGATGGCCTAGAATGGCCGTCTGCTGTTCCTTGTAGGACCTTTACCGCTTCAACGACTTGCTCTTCTTCAGCATCATCGAGAGTCACCTCCCGAACATGTCGTGAGTACCTCTTGTCGTGGACTGGCGTTGCATCATTTTCCTCATTGCGGGTGTCATTGACTGAATCCTCGTGATGAGGTTGATCTCCTTAAACCTCAAGATTATGTGTGTTATTAATATTGTTATCTGCCATTTTCTGTGATTTTTGCTAGGACAAATAATCAAAACAAGTTAGTGAAAGAGGCAAGGATCAACTTAATTATACAGTTGTCTAGGCCCCACGTTGGGCGCCAAACTGTTTACCTGTAAAAAAGGTACAGTTGAATTTATACGTAGTTTCTAGATAAGTAAATTAATTCGATCCTAAAATAATAAAATAATTGAAGTAATACTCAATACATAGCCTTGAAGTGAAGATAAAATAGCAGAAACAGTAATTCTGGGAGCAGGGTTTCCACGCACAACAGCAATGAAATCAAGGAGTAAGAAGATAAAATTGTATAAAGCTTTGAATCGATTGTAGCATAAGTTTGCCTGAAAATTCGTGTCCTTTACAATGATAACAAAGCTCACTATTTATAGTTGCACCTAGGGAACAAGGTTATAGGATCATACTCTTCTTTAATGTCAATTATGACAGTCAATGAAGAAGGTGTAACGGTGAGCATAAATGACAATTTTTCTGTAATGGGTTGTGGAATATTCTCCATTAAATGCTACCGGGAGGAGGGTATTTATTACATCTTTAGGAGTGTCATCCTTTTCGATGACAAACGGGACAGTTGCCTTCGGTTTTAACTGTCCCCCCGCGTTAGGCTCCACGTGCCACTCTCTTAAGCGGCCACTTAGCATAGTATATTTTACCCTATACAGTGTATTAATTTGTTAAGAATATAAAATAACTTACTACATGATTTGTGGTGTGGTATGGCGTGACTTCGTGTCATGATGTTGAGTCGTTAGAAATTATTTCTTCAATGCCGTAATATATTTGAGACATTATGTATGTTGCCGTGGTAGATTTGGAGCATTGTGTATGATGTCGTGGACTCGTTGAAGTATTTGGTTAATTTCCTTCATTGCCGCTATGACAAGACCTTAGTATAGATTATGTTGAGATAAATAGTGTTGTTGATTATTTGTTTGGAACTTATTGAGTATTATATGGTGATATAATGTTTGTGTATATTATATTTGGGCTCATTATGTATTTGTATTTTCTAACACTTGTTCCAGGAGTATTTAAAATGGCAGATCGAGGATCTTACTAGTTATATTTACTTATAGCTTACTCCTTAATTACTTGCATGTTCATGCAAATACTGTTGCTGATGATAAAGCTAACAGTTGACGACGAACCTACAATTGATCCAATTGTTGAGACGACCCACTCATATAGTCTTTATTTATTTATATTTATTTCAATTGGGATTTGTGCACATAACTCTAAGCCTTTATGTAATTCTTTAGATGCTTTATGGTCCAATGTGAGAATTGGGCAAGAGTTTTAAATATGTATTTCGAGATATTAATCATTCATAATTAATTATCGACTTGTTTGGACACGTATTTAAATTATTAAATAATATAAATTAATGGTTAATGTATGAAAATATGATTCATCTGACGGATGACATGTGTTGGGTGTTAGTCACGTCTAGGGATAGTTTGGGACATGACAATTTCGCTTGATTTATGATTGAGTATTGACGCACATATAACATTGTTAACAATTATTGACAATGTTTTAGCCAAAAATTAGGCCTAGCAACTGTTGCTTAATCAAATTGGTACGGATAGACAAATTCTCCAAACTCGGCGAATATACAAGAGATCTTGGTGTTTTCGTGGAGTTTTTATGAGATCTTGGATATCTCGTCCCCTTGTTTCTGGTTCATTAAAATTTAATAGACAAAGCATCTTACACTACAACAACAAGACCCAGTGTATTCTCATAAGTGGAATCTGGGGAGGGTGATATATATGCAACCTTACCCCTACCCTAGACGGGCAGGGCGAGACAAAGCTTCTTAAACTACTTATACTGATTTTATATTTTTGGGATGGACTTCCATGGGCATGGATCTTGACCGAATCATTTATTATATTTGGAATAGAGTTCTCTGGGCTAGATTGGCCTTATACAGTACTGTGTGACTGAATGTCAGTTATTATGTATATATATATGGGATGGATCTTCTCTAGGCTGGATTGGCCATATACAGTACAGAGTGATTGAGTAGTACATGAGTTCATCAATTTGTTGCATTGCATTAGACATGTATACTTGATATGTAGGCATAGAAAAGTATTTTTTCTTCTCATGCCATTTGATAATGAAATTTCTTATATGTCGTTAAAGGTTTTGAGAAAAATTATAGATTTCATACTTACTCATATTTTCGGTGATTTTCGGAAAAAGATTTGAGTTTTACTGTTATGCTTGAAAAGAAAATATTTATTTTCCGAAATTGTATACGAGTTGAGCATTTTATTATTGAGTTATTACATGTGTTGCTTTAAATTGTGTTGTTATGTGATGTTATCGGTTATTGGTGTGGACTTTGACCTTGGTACAAGCTCGTCACTACTTTCAACCTAAGGTTAGGTTTGTTATTTATTGAGTACATAGAGTCGGTTGTACTCATACTACACTTCTACACCTTGCGTGCAGATTTTTGATGTTGATGCTACTGAACATGGCAGGAGCTAGTATTGAAGATGTACCTGCGATCCAGTCACAACTGCCTCTTGTTCTAGGTAGATTTGGAATAAACTTTATCTGTTCATGTATATTTTAAACCGATGACGAATTTTTATTTCACGCCAACTTTATAAATTCTAATCTTAGAAGCTCGTGATTTGTACTACCAGTCCTTGGAAAGTGTATTAGAGTTAGTTAAGTATTAATTGAATCAGATTGTTGTTATTTGGCTTACCTAGCGGGTGAGGTTTGGATTTTGGGCCGTGATACATTATTTCCCTCATTGCGGGTGTCACTGACTGAATCCTCAGGATGAGACTGATCTCCTTGGGCCTAAAGATTGTGTGTGCTGTTAACACCGTTATCTGCCATTTTCTGTGATTTTTGCTAAGACAAATAATCAAAACCCGTTAGTAAAAGAGGCAAGGATCAACTTAATTACACGGCTATTTAGGCCCCACGTTGGCCGCCAAACTGTTTACTCGTAAAAAAGTTACAGTTGAATATATACGTGGTTTCTAGACAAGTATATTAATTTGATCCTGAAATAATAAAATAATTGAAGAAATAAGCAATACTTAGACTCGTCGGGGTGTTTGGTTAATTTTCTTCACTGCCGCTTATGACAAGTCCTTAGTGTAGATTATGTTGAGATATATCGTATTGTTGTTGAGTATTTGTTTGGAACTTATTGAGTATTATATGGTGATATAATTTTTGTGTATATTATATTTTTGCTCATTATGTGTTTGTATTTTCTAACGCTTGTTCCAGGAGTATTTTAAGTGGCAGATCGAGGATATTACTAGTTATATTTACGTATAAGTCACTCCTTACTTGCATGTTCATGTAAATACTATTGCTGACTATAAAGCTAGCCGTTGACGATGAACCATTAATTGATCCAATTGTAGAGATGAACCACCGATTGAGTCTTTCTTTATTTATATTTATTTCAATTGGGATTTGTGCGCGTAACTCTGAGCCTTTATGTAATTCTTTAGATGCTTTATGATCTAGTGTGAGAATTTGGCAAGATTTTTAAATATGTGTTTTGAGATATTAATCTTTCATAATTAATTATCGGCATGCTTAAACACGTATTTAAATTATTAAATAATGTGAATTAATGGTTAATGTATGAAAATCTGATTCGCCTGGAGGATAATGTGTGCTGGGTGTCAGTCACGTCTAGGGGGTATTTTTGTACATGACAATTCCTCTTGATTTATGATTGACAATTGATGCACATATACCATTGTTAACAAATATTTACAATGTTTTAGCCAAAAAAAAGGCTTAGCAACTGTAGCTTAATCAAATTGGTACGGATAGACAAATTCTCCAAAATGAACGAATATACAATAGATCTTGGGGGTTTTCGTGGAGTTTTGAAGGGATCTTGGATATCTCGTCCCCTTGTTTCTAGTTCATTAAAATTTAATAGACAAAACATCTTACACCACAAAACAACGATGCAGTGTATTCTCACAAGTGGGGTCTGAGAAGGGTGAAATAAACGCAACCTTACCCCTACCCTGGACGGGCAGGGCGAAACAAAGCATCTAAAACTGCTAATAATAATTTACATCATCATAAAATATAATCTCACCATGAAAGTTATATACAAAGTTGAAGGAGATTAAAGGTGATTAGGGCTGCTTTTGAGACAAAATTCAGAGGTGGCATCGACTTGGAAAACGTTGCAACGATAATGTATATCACATATGTATATCGTATATAACCACACATAATTTCATGGATATCACAAATGTATATTATATATAGGAGATATAAGGATGTACATTGAAGATATACACATGCATGTATATAGGGTATATACACAATTATATATACACCGCACTTCAGCTCGTCTTTTTCGAGCTTGTCCAGCTCGAAATTCTGTCTAGCAGCTCTTTAAATCAATCCACAAGTGTTTTCAAATCAACGTCCCACTCTTCGAATGAGCTTTAGTTTTAGTACAATAATACATTTGAACATAAACTTCAAATTATAAGATCTTAGAGCTTCAAGCTTGATCGATAGTTGTGGGTTTCAAAATCTTCTCCAAATTCAGTGAATTCAATGAATTTCTGATAATGTTTTAGTGAATGAAGGTGGTGGAAGTGTTAAAAATGGCATTGACGAGGTGGTACTAATACGTGGTAAAGGAATGCTGAGGAAGAAGATGAACTATTTTGAACTTTGCTAATTGTTTTACTAAAATAATAGAATTGGGCTAAATCATGCCAATAATGATAAGTTGGGATATTTTATGCCATATGTTTGTCTCGTTGTCCATAGAGTGCCAATTTTCCTTTTATTTTAGAGTTGCTTAAGTTACACATATAAGACGTTGTAATTTTCTTAATTACACTTAGAGCAATTTTACAAGTTATCATATCAAAGTAATTATGATTTGTGTTAGAGGTCAACTTAACTTGATATGTAACAACTTCTGACATAACTAGAGGGCAAAGCATAAACTCTCCATTTTATACGAGGAAGTCCTTGAAATAAGCTTTATTTCGTATATTTATATTATTATTAAAAAGAGTGTGTTATAACTTTGAATGAAGAATTATCTTAACTATAAGCTTGGTCCAAACCTAACGATGACTTCTTCAAACACGGGCTTGGGTATAGTAGAGTGAAATAACATATGGACTGGCCTGTTTATATATGGCCTCTAACATTTTGACCACTTGTGAATTATAGAGAGCACAAGTATTTAATGGCAAGAAGGTAATGCCAACAACACTGAAGTCCAATTTACAGAAAATAGGATCATATTTCAATCAAAAAGTCATTTGAACAAAGTGATCTAGTAATTACGGATTGCTATTCTAAATTAGAAATGCACATTAACGCAAATACAATCATACTTGGATGGAGAAATATTAGTCCTCGTATACAAGACATGATTAAAGCATTTAAAACTAATAAAGTATCAAGCATCATTAACTAAATCAAAGAAGGGAATGAATGAAAAGTAACAAAATAACATAAACTAAAAAGATATTAGCATCATTCGACAAAATAAGTACTTTATGCACTTATTCTGCATTTGAGATTGAAAGCATTAGTAGAAGTTCACTGTTCATGGCCCAGGAAAAAATGGGGGGGGGAGGGGAGTGAAGAGAAGAGAACTATCAATCTCGTAGTTTCACAAAACCAACACAACTGCAATTGGACTTAATTCTCACATAGTTCCTATTTGGATACCAAATTTTTTTTTCTCTACTTGTGCAACTTTACCTCGGCGAGCCAACCTTAACTTAATCGGCATATGGTCCAAAATGTCTTTTCCTAGAATCGTTGGTGTTACACATTCAAATAAAGTGTAAAATTTCGAAGTGCAGATTATCCTATCAAGTTTGGATAATCTTTGTGTTGATTTGATATCTCCATATGTAAAAGGACTGAAGTCTAAATCTAAAATACCGGGGCTAGCCGTAAAATTGATGAAGTTACTCATCTGCTCTTTTGTATTTGGAGATCTGATGCTTCTCTCTATTGGGCGGGTTAGATTAGCATAGCTTAAACTACTCGAAACAATACCAAATTTTGCGTGCAAGTTTTAATCACCATACGGAGCTATTTCCAGGCTTGAAATCCCAAGCGGACCTCAATAACACCAAAACCTACTTCAAAATAAATTTAAAGAACTTTAAAACCTTCAATGCGCCAACTTTTAACTTTATGCGTCGAAATGCTCCCGGGTCATCTAAAACCAGATCCGAACATACGCCCAAGTCCAAAATCATCATACGAACCTATTGGGACCGTCAAATTACGGTTCCGATGTCGTTTACTAAAAATGTTGACCCAAGTCAAACTTAACCCTTTTTAAGTCAATAGAACTAAGTGTTCTGATTTCAAGCCGAACCCTTTCAAACCCGAACTAACCATCCTCGCAAGTTATAAAATAGTAAAAGTACATACGGGGAGTCTTATTTAGAGGAACGGGGTTCTAGAATGAAAAGCAACCGGTCGGATCCTTACACATCAGTTCGGAGATCATCGAGGTAGTTGCCTTGGCGTCCGCATACCTTGACTCTCATCCTATATCTCTTAGTCTTGTTTTTGCTGTTCTACTTTCCTAGGCAGTGTCCTATTGGTTAGACTGTGTTGATATGTAGATGCTCATGTACTCCATGACACCCAGATCTTTTGGGAGAATTTTGTGTTGAGTTTCGAGGTTCATATCCGGTTTTTATGAAATTCTTAATTATTTAAACTTATTTCTGCATATTTGAGCTTTAAAAATATTGGTATGCGTGAGATGTCGGCTTGCCTAGTACTATGACAGGCGCCATAATGACAAGTCGAGTTTTGGGTCGTGACATACCTTCACCTATCTTTAGGCTCTTTTGTATCGGCCAGTAAAATAAAAAGGAAATTAGTAATAAGATGTAATCGTCAAGTCAGAAAGTGCAAAATTTTGGTTTCAATATTTCTGCTGGAACTTATGAAGGAGTTTTTCTATAGTTCTTGCTTTTTTTTAGTTGCACCCTTTGGTGGGTATATGGTGGCTTCTCTGCTCGCTTGGACATTCTATTACTGGATTTTCACATGCATGGTGGTAACTGTTATAATATTTGCAAACTGATGCACCGAGGGCCTTACATGAGTAGTTACTTTAATATCATTAATGTAGAAATTGAATTATCTTTATAACAATCTCTAAATAATGAAACATCTTATTTAACCTTTTTCTTTAGTGCAATCATTGGGAATATAAGGTCGCAGGGAGTGGAAGAGGTGATATAAAATCATGTTAACCTATTGATATTGGCACTTACTCAATGTTAATAAATTGAATAGTGAGTTGTAAAGTACTTTACTCCTACTCATCTTGTGGCTAAGGGGAGAAACGACTTAAGTTTCTAGCTAAACGATCGTTCACATATCTTTCTGAAGCTTGGAATTGAGGTTCTAAGAGGTGCCTCTTCTACTTTGACTACATTCTGATGAGGAATGAAGCTGCATATTTCTTCTTTGATGGACAATTATGCTTTATAGTGTAGAGATGCCACAACGCGGATGCTTGCTGTCAAAAGCATTTGCATCAGTGTGTGAAGTTTTATTCGTATCAGAAAATTATTGAAAATGCACATATATCTCTATTTCTGTTGGTTCTTGGGTTCGTGAAGTTGTCATTGATGGTCTGAGAGATGCACCTATATTCTATGCAAGAGAGGATTCAAGGGGTTTTTAAGGAAGTTGGAAAAAATGAAACTTGCATCTATTTGAGAGTTTTCACTATTAACTAAGGAATAAAATAGTAATGAAGGTGTTCATCAGGCTGCAAATAGCTACGCATTTCATCAGCTAGAGTCATATCTGTTTTATTTGGAATCATGTATTTTCTTTTTGTTAAGAGAAGTGGGTCCCAGCTATATATATAAATACAGTTAGTTAGTTGGAAGTTAGTTAGTGGTTAGTTGTAGTATATATATACAATAGATATGTTAGTAGTTGTATAGAGAGATTATTAGTTTTAAGTTCATTTCTCCTTAATTCACAGAAATGTTATTGCTTTCTCTCTCTCTGTTTCTCTTCTTCTAGAATCTTCTTTCGCCATAGCTGAAGCTCCTTAACATGGTATCAGAGCTCTGGTTTCCGATCTCGTTTAGCTCAGCTGTGACAGAATTCTTCTGTTAAGCACGAGTTAGAGTCAATTTCTGAGTCAATTGCTCAATTCAAAGTACTTTCAGCAAGCTAGTTTTAATTTTGAGATTTCACCTCAATTGTTGATTTTACTGATTTCTCTGAGTATACACCTTTAATTTGAGAATTTGAAGGAAATTTCCAGCTGCAAAATATCGATTAATGAAGAGATAGTTGATACTCAGTCGATTCCTCAGTCTGTTGATCAAGTTGATCACAATCATCCTCTCTACATCCATACATCTGACACTAAAGGTTTAGTACTCATCTTTGTTCAACTTCAAGGTTCTGAGAACTATTCAGTTTGGAGTCGATCATTGAAAATTGTATTGCATGGTAAAAATAAGCTAGGTTTTGTGTTGGGTACATGTCGTAGGGAGATGTATGATTCTAGCCTACATGAGCTGTGGGACAGGTGCAATGCTATTGTTTTAGCTTGGATAATGAATACAGTATCGCCTAGTCTAATTAGTATAGTGATCTATGCATCCGATGCTCACAGAGTGTGGGAGGATCTTAGAGAAAGGTTTGATAAGGTCAACGCTTCTAGGTAGGGGTGTTCAAAACCAAACCGAAACCGAAAATCGAATCGCAAAAGTAGCTTAATGACTTATTAATATCGGGTTATCGGATTAACGAGTGGTGAACAAATTAAAATTTTATTATTAACGGCTTATCGGTTTGGGGCGGATTATTCAATTTTCTTATCGGTTAACCCGTTAGCCCGTTAAGAATTTTTATATTTATATATTTTTATCCATATGTATATTAAATATTCCTTCCATTTATCCATATGCAATACTTTACCTTGGATATAGCAAGGGCGGGACTCCATTATTCTTTTAGGATGTCAAGACAAATACTATCATTACTGTTGATGTTTGGGTGGAATACTTTGGTTTTGAAGGCAACCTACAAAATGTGCAAGCCAAAATAATGTAATGTAGAAAATCCAATCACTAGAACCAGGTGCCTTGAGAGAAAACTAAAGAATGACGAAATGCAAAAGTAAACTGGCTTTTTATGGTAGTTACTACTAACACGAATGACCAAAATAGGCCTATGTAATACAGATTCAAATAGGCCGATAAACCGCTCGATAACTGCCCGATAATACCTAAACCGATACCAATCCGCCTGATATCTTATTGGATGGCTCGCGGATTAATGCATTTAAATGTCGATAATTAATAAGACGAACTATTAAGAGTAAATAACCACCCGATCTGCCCGATAAGCAACCCTACTTCTAGGGCCTGCTTTATGCATAAAGAGATGGCCACCTTAACTAAGGGAATCTCTTACGTTTCTGTATATTTCTCTAGACTTAGAGAGTTGTGGGATGAGTATGAAACTCTAGATCCTCCACCTACTTGGGGATGTCCTGAATCTAAGAGGCATATTGAACGTTATCAGCTGCAGAAACTATATCAATTTTTGACTGGTTTGGATGAGTCCTATGAGAATGCTAAGAATCAGGTTTTAATGACTAGGACATTGCCTAACATAAATCAAGCCAATGCCATGATTATCAATGTGGAGAGTCAAAGAATGCATGGGAAAGGTGCTTCTTCCTTAACTGATAATAATGAAGTTGCATCAAAGATGAGCAATAAGCCGTACAATAGTAACTATAATGGAGGTTACAACAACAATGGAGGATTCAATACTAATAACTACAGTGAAGGTTTTAAGCCTAGGAATTCATTTGGAAAATCTAGGATTTACTGTGAGTACTGCAAAGGCAAAGGGCATACCAAAGACAACTATTACAAACTGCATGGTTATCTTCGAGAATTCAAAAATAGAAAGAGAGGAGGTCCTTCCAATACTCATGAAAATAGTGTTACAAGTGCTGGAAATCAAATTCCTCAGTCACACAATCAATCAGCTCCACATGCTTCACCAGCTAACTTCTTCACTCAGGAGCAGTACAATCATATCCTTCAGCTACTAAACAAAGGACAAGAGGCTGAACTTGAAGCAAATGCTGCAAACTGTAGGGACAACATGTATTGCTCATGCACTTGTGTCATATCTTATACACCAGAATTTGATAGTAGATACATGTGCTTCTAATCATATGGTCCATAGTCTAGATTTATTAGATGATTATGAGAATTTAACTGGAATGATAAGAACAAGGTACACTTACCTACTAGAAAGAAAGTAGCTATTAAACATAAAGGAGTTGCATCATTTTTCAAGGATAATCCAGTTCAGAATATCCTTCATATTCCAGATTTCAGATATAATTTACTCTCAGTTTCAAAGATCATAAATGAGTTACAATGTTTAGTAGCTTTCTATCCTTCTTTTTGTATCGTTCAGGATCTCTCAAGTGAGAAGGTGTTGGGGACTGGTAAAGAAGAATTTAGACTCTACATTCTGAAGGCAAATGGAAGACCAGTGTCTGTACAGCAAGTGCTTCATAAGCAAATCTTTACTTCTTTTCCAACTGTAAATATCACTTCTGATGCATGCAATTAATGTGGTAGTCTAGATACTAAACAGTCTTGTTCTGTGTCCTCTTTGTGGCACAGAAGATTAGGTCATGCTCCATTAAAATTCTTGCAAAAGCTAGATGGTGTACCTAGTCTAAAGCTAGAAGATCATCATTGTATTTTTTGTCCTATTGCTAAACAATCAAGGCTACCTTTCTCTAATAGTCTAACTTGTTCTAGTATTGCATTTGATATTATACATGATGATGTGTGTGTGTGGGGGGGGGGGGGCTTACAGGGTACCAACTTATGATGACAAAAGGTATTTCTTAACTCTAGTTGATGATCATTCTAGATACACCTGGATCTATCTTATGCACGATAAAGCTAATTTTATAGTTGTGATAAAAGACTTCCTAATACTGGTCAAAACTCAATTTGGTAGTGGAGTAAAATGCCTTAGAACTGATAATGGAATAGAGTTTTTCAATGAACAAATATGCATCTTGTTGAAGGAACAAGGAATTATGCATCAAAGCTCTTGTATCTATATACCCCAAAATAATGGGGTTGTTGAAAGGAGGCACAAATCTATTTTAGACATGGCAAAGGCTTTGAGATTTCAGGCTTTTGTGCCCTTAAAATTCTAGGGGACCTACGGGGGGCTACGTATCCACTGTTGTCTATCTCTTGAACAGATTTCCCACTGTGGTGTTACAAGGTAAATCTCTATTTAAACAGCTATTTCACAATTCACCTTCTCTACAACATCTCAAGGTCTTTAGTAGCCTGTGCTATGCAACCAATGTGAAGAAATGTAACAAATTCAGTCCTAGAGCTATACCATCTGTTCATATGGGGTATTCCTCCTCCCAGACAAAGTAAATTCTTTATGATCTACACTCTAAGGTTTTCTTTGTCAGTAAGCATGTTGTATTTAAGAAGGAGGTATTCCCCTTCAAATACATGACTTTTGATTCTTCCATTCTATTTCCTGTGCTGAAATTTGTTGAGACTTCATCTCAACATTTACATCAAGATAGAACTCCTACTTCTGCAATCAACTCTCCTACTTTAGCTTCTGTTGAAGATCCTATATTCAACTATTCTGAAGATCACTCAATTACTGGCTTGTCACCTTCACAAGTCTCTACATCAACCTTGCTATCTACTTCCGTGGTGGAACTTAGGAAGACTTCAAGAACCACAAAGCCACATGTGTGGCTGAAAGACTTTGTAGTTCAACCTCAGAAGGGTTCCTGTAAATATCCAATTGCCAACTATGTAGGCTACAACAATCTTTTCCCAACTTATCAGGCTTCTATTGCTGCCTATTCTGCTATTTTGGAGCCTAGGTTTTTCTCTGAAACCAGTAGATATCCTAAGTGGATTGATGAAATGCAGACTGAAATTGCAGCTCTTGAGAAAAATAACACCTGGTTAGTGGTAGATCTTCCACTAGAAAAGACTCTTATAGGCTGCAAGTGGGTGTTCAAAGTCAAGTACAAGTCCACATGAGAAGTGGATAGGTACAAAGCTAGATTAGTTGTAAAATGATATAGTCAGCAGGAGGGGCTAGACTACACTGAAACTTTCTCACCAGTTTCCAAAATGGTCACTGTGAGGGCTTTCATTACACTAGTTGTTGCATCAGATTGGTTTATATTTCAGATGGATGTTCATAATCCTTTTTTCAAGGTGATTTGTTGGAAGAAGTCTACATGACAATGCTTGGTGGTTTTTCAAGCCAGGGGAGTGTACTAACGTTTGCAGACTGCACAAGTCCTTATATGGCTTGAAATGGTCACCTGGACATTGGAACCTGAAATTGACTGAAGCACTAGTAGATATGGGTGTGGAAAGCCACTTTAACTACTCTTTGTTTACACAAAAGGTTGGACATGAGTTGCTGATCATATTAGTATATGTTGATGATCTATTGGTGACTGGAAGCAATTTATCCCTTATTAAGCAAGCTAGGAAAGATTTGGAAGATAGGTTCAAGATGAAGGATATAATTATGTGTCAAAGGAAGTTTGCTCTAGAATTGGTGTCTGAATCAGGCTTAGCAGGAGGCAAGCCAACAACTACACCTTTAGAATTAAACCACAAACTCATCTATGTTGAGTTTGATCAGCTGATACATGGTGGTAAGAGTGCTACTGATGATGCAGAACTTGATGACAAGGGAAAGTTTCAGAGACTAGTTGGAAGGTTACGATACTTGACTCTACAAGGCCTGGTATAGCCTTTGTAGTATAAGTACTCGGTCAACATATGCATGCACCAAAAGTATCGCATATGGAAGTTTCCTTGAGAGTAATTAGGTACATCAAAACAACACCAGGAATTGGTTTGTTTGTGCCAGCAGGAAAGTGTCAACAGTTAGTTGCCTACTGTGACTCAGACCAGGGGCGGCCCAACCCTAAAGCAAGTGAAACACTTGCTTTAGGCCCCAAAAATTTAAGGGCCGCAAAATTACTAGTATTCTTTATATATAGTAGTATATTATTTATATAATTATCTTTTATTATTGATAAATTTATTTCTTTATTGTCATATTAATTTTTAATAACTCGATTTCTTCCTCTAATTAATATAACTAAAATAGTTTTCCGTCAATCTTATTTTACTTTTTTACTTAATTATATTTCTCTATTCATTAGTTGGTCACGTAACTATATCTAATAATCTAACTTATTATTTATTTTCCTTACATAAATTATACTCTCTCCGTCCCAATTTTTATGAAAGTGTTTGACTGGATATGGATTTTATGAAATAAAGGAAGGCTTTTGAAACTTGTAATCTTAAATAAATCATAGAAGTTTTTGGGCTAGAAATCATCTCATTAATGGTAAAAAGAAAAATTTAAAGTTGAATTGTTACCAAATATAGAAAGGGATTTACTTAAAAAAAGGAGTCACTTATGTTTTCTGGGTTCTCCCATTTCAGTTGTGATGCAATTAACAATAAATTCATTTAATTTTCTGTATTTTATAAAACTAAGTTCTCATTTTTTTTTATTCTACATCCTCACTTGTTTAATTTTTTAAAAAACGATGTTTATTAAATTATATATATATATATATATATATATATATATATATATATATATATATATATATATATATGGGCTTCTTATTAAGATTTTGCTTTAGGGCTCCGATGAGGTTGGGCCGCCACTGTCTCAGACTGGGGATCCTGTGTAGAGACAAGAAGGTCTGTCACAGGATATCTGGTGAAGTTTGGAGAAGCCTTGATTTCTCGGAAATCCAAAAAACAAAGAACAATCTCTAAAAGTGCTGCTGAAGCAGAATTTCGAAGCATGGCAGCCACTGTAGCTGAGGTTGTATGGCTGGCTGGACTACTTTTTAAAGAACTAGGAGTTGAAGTTTCACTGCCTACTTGACTATTTTGTGACAGTAAGGCTGCTATCCAAATTGCAGCTCATCCTATTTTTCATGAAAGAACCAAACACATAGACATCGATTGCCATTTTGTGATGGAGAAGATCTTACAAGGAGTCATACAGACTCAATTCATTGGACCGATAGAGCAACTGTCAGATTAGTTGGAAGTTAGTTAGTGGTTTGTTGTAGTATATATATAATAGATATGCTAATAGTTGTGTAGAGAGATTATTAGTTTTCAGTTCATTTCTCCTTAATACACGGAAATGCTATTGATTTCTCTCTCTCTATTTCTCTTCTTCTAGAATCTTCTTCCGCCATAGCTGAAGCTCCTTTACACTTTTCAATTATCTATAAGCAAAGATTTTTGTCTTCCATATCTTTCTTCTTATTTTCTAAGAGTCCATTTCTATATCAATCATGGCTCAGAATGTTTTTGCAACTTATTGTTGCAGAATGGACATCTGATCAGTTTGAGAAGAAGTTAGCCACGATGCATGTCAATTAGTACACAACATATAACCTCGATGCTAAACTGCATAGTTTAGCTTTAGGACCTATCTATTATCACTTATTCTGTATCCTGATTATTCTGGAGAAAACGTGAAAATTGCGTATCTTCTTGAATCTGTTCGTTGGGTGATATATGTGCCGTCTCTTATGACGTCATAGTGTGGAGTTCACTATAAAGTTATTGCATAATCTAGATTGCTGATATAAAAGTCTTGCCTTATGTATGCATTCATACGAATTTAGTGAATGTGCTATTTTAATTTCCAGGAAGCCATGTTAAATTTTCACATCATTACAGAAAGGGAACAAACAATTGTTAGCTATATACTTTGGCGTATTATGGTTGAATTTATTTTATTTTTGCGGCTAAACCCCACTATTAGTGGAAAAGAAGTAACTTGAAGGTGCTAAAAGAAGCTCTTGACGTAAATTGGGTAAGATTTACATTTCCTTTTCTCCCAGGCAAGTATCTGTGAAACTTTCATACCTCTTCTAGAGAGTGAAATCGTTGAAACTAAAATTATCTATCTACATCATTGTACTCAACAACATTAAGAAAAGCATCCCAAAATCTCTGACTGATGGCATTTATCTTCTAGATTCTGAAACTATATTGAATTTGGTTTAGTTACTACTTCAACCCACTAATATTTTGTGCTCATATATACATACCTTAGCATAATGTCACTACAGCTGAATAACTATTAAAATTAATGTAAAATATGGTAGTTAAATGTCAATACAAAGAGCTATTTAGATGATAAATATACCCAAACACGCACATGTATAGTTGAAGCTGATGATGAACCTTATTCTCAGATGCACTTTTCCATTTCATTGGTTGGCAGGAGATTTTTGTAAAAGATGTAGTAAAATGTTCAAGGAGAAAATATAAGAATTTTGTGTCCATATGCTTGCGGAGTGGAAGCCCGGCGCCCTCTTAGAATTTTGTTTTCTCTGTTTTTAATTATGTTTTGTTGGAAATATGATAAATCTGTTTATCAACAGCACAATTTGTATTTCCTGTAATGCTAACATTATAATCTAGGTTAGATTATCTCCAAAGTGACCTATAATTGAGTTTACTTTTGGTAGTTACGGGGATAACTTTATTAACGCATGCATTGACATACGCAGTAGGACTTTTTTCGTGGTATTGGTTGTTTCCTTTGTATATGTTGTTATACTTTTTTTATGTACTTATACAATATGAGGTTCATATAAATGACTTTTAATACTGCCATACCGTAATTTTAGCTACTTGATACACACTTTTACCTTGATTTATGATTCATGTAAATTAGTATGATTTGATGTAAATACCAAGTATATATGGGCAACGTTATTACCTTGATCATATTCCCTGAAACCATTAACAGTATTTTGTTGTATTTCTTTTTCAACAGATTTTTCACAACGTTCTGATCCATCATTACAACCACTCAAAAGATACATTATTTACTTCTACTGGACAATGTCAGTAAACATCATATCTCTGTTCTTTATATTTGTGTTAAAAAAATATGCTTCAAATGTTTGCCATTTGTTTTCATATGTATTTTTGTTAGAGTAGTTCCTATTAGTCTAGCTTTATGATAACACGATTAGATATAAATGATTTTTCAGATTTATAATTGTTTTTTGCATCTATTTACCTTTTTCATGTTAAGTACTCTGTGATTGTAGTGCGAATTTGTTTCTTAGGAATATTTCCTCCATAGGGTGTGTTCTACTTAAAATCTTTATGTACTTCTTGTCTTAAGCAAGTAAGTCACTATTTCAACAAATTCTCTTATGTGGTGCCTACCCTTTAGGTCTTGGAAACGGCACTTCAAGTACTCCAATTGGACTACAGATTGCTATGGCGACACTTGGGTGAGATGGATCAATTCTGTTAAATTATATACCTCAAGATGTTCACCTAATATGTCATATAATGGTATTGAAGCAATTATAAATGATAATATTTTTAGTTGTTTGTTGTAGAAGCAGCACTTTAACATGTTGGAATATTTAGAAACCCCCTTCTTATTCCACTTTTGACTAATGTATCTGACTTATACAGTAGGATGCTATGCAGAGACTAATTAAAGAAGAAGTTAAAGGGAAGCTTGTTCTTAGAAATATCCAGATGCTTCTGAAAGTAAAAATTAATGTAGAAACGTATGCAGGTGAAATAAATATCACTAGACTATACTTACCCTCACGGAGAAGATGAGCGAAAGGCCAGCTGAAGTGTAACGACCCGATCGGTCGTTTTGAGCATTTGTACTTTGCTCGGTAGTTTACGGACATGAGTAGCTTCGTATGATGTATTATGACTTGTATGAATCGTCGTTTTTGTTTTCAAGTTATTCGGAATTGATTTGGAAGAATGATTCTCAACTAGGAAGTTTAAATTGGAAGAGTTGACCAAGTTTGACTTTTTAGTATATGACCTCAGATTGAAGTTTTGATGGTTCCCTTACCTCCGTTGGGTGATTTTGGACTTAAGAGCGTGTTTGGATTGTGATTTGGAGGTCCGTAGTTGAATTTGGCTTGAAATGGCAGAAGTTAGATTTTTGGAAAGTTGGACCGGGAGTGGAGTTTTGATATCAGATTTGGATTGTGGTTCCAGAAATTGGAATAGCTTCGTTATGTCATTTCGAACTTGTGTGCAAAATTAGGGTTAATTCATGGTTGGTTTGCTATGTTTTGGCACGAGCTATGGAAGTTGAAAAGTTAAAAGTTCATCAAGTTTGAATTGAGGAGCGATTCGTCGTTTCGATGTTGTTAGGTGTGATTTGAGGCCTCGAGTAGGTCCGTGTTATCTTATGGGACTTGTTGATATATTTGGATAGGGTCCCGAGGGGCTCGGGTGAGTTTCAGACGAGGTGCGAAGCATTTTGGAAATTTTGGCTAAGGCTGGTTGGCAAAAGTTCTGGTGTAACCGCACCTGCGAAGCCACGGACGGAGGTGCGGAGCCGCAAAAACGACAGTGTCATCGTAGATGAGAGGTGAGAGTTAGGTGAGGAAGACCGCAGAAGCGGATTTTTGTAGCGCACCTGCGTGCGCCCATATGCGGAATTTGAGCGCAAGAGCGGGCGTTAGCGCAGAAGCGGGTACTTGGGTCGCATTTGCGATGTCATGGGAGCGAATATTTTTCCGCAGGTGCAAGGTCCATTTCTCCAGTGCCTTTCCGCAAAAGCGGAAGTCTTGTCGCAGAAGCGGCTCATTTGTCCGCAAATGCCGAAACTGCTGGGCAGAAGCTATAAATCGAGGGTTTTTGTTCTTTCTTCATATTTTGAGATGTGAGACTCGGATTAAGACGACTTTTGAAGCAATTTTTATCACAGGGATCAGGGTAAGTATCCTACACTTGGTTTTGATCTTATTTCATGAATCTATCTTCATTTTGACAATTGTTTGATGAATTTTAAAGAGGAAATTTGGGGTTTTAGGCTAAAGTTTCATAATGTGAATTTTTAAGTTTTGAACATCGAATCAATGTCGGATTTGAGTGAAACTAGTATGGTTGGACTCGTAATTGAATGGGTTATCGAATTTTACGAGTTTTGTTGGGTTCCAAGGTGTGGGACCAGGTTTTGACTGTTTGGTCGATTTTGGGCTTTTGATTAAGGATTCAATTGTTATCATTTGGAATTATTTCCTTGGGCATTATTTGATGTATTTGAGTTGCTTTTGGCTAATTTTGAGCCGTTCAGAGGCCGGTACGCACGTGATGGCATTTTGAAGCATCATTTGGCTTGCTCGGTATTCGAATTGGCTTGTTCGAGTTAAGTAACACTTCTAAACGTGGTGCTGAGGGTATGAAACCCCGAATTACCTATTATGTGATTGGTGTTGAGGTGACGCACATGTTAGGTGACGGGCGTCCGTGTGAATTATGACTCCGTTATTTTTGTGGTACTGTGTAGTTACCTGATCCTACATGTAATCATGAAATTTCTACGTACTTGAGCTATTGAGTTGTGATCCATGTTAGAATCCATATTTAGGCTACATGCTTATCCTGTTGGGACCCACTGAGGTCATTTCTACTGTTGATGCATTACATACTCAATCATACGCATTCATATGCATATCATATCTCAATCTCTACTATAATTTATTGATACATCACATCTTTATTTTTGGGCTGATTTTTCATGACATTAAGAGCCCGAGAAACTGGAGAGATTGATGACTGAGTAAGGCCGAGGGCCTGATGGTGAGGATGTTTATGGGATCGGGCTGCACGCCGCATCATATTTTATTGATTTATGATGGGAGCGGGCTGCACGCCGCAACATGTTTTACTAATTTATGCCATGATTGGTTTGTTATAGCGCTTGGGCTGAAGGAGCCCCTCTGGAGTCTGTACACACCCCTAGTGAGCGCAGATACCTACTGAGTGCGAGTGCCGAGTGATTGGAGGATTGAGTGATTGTGAAGACTGAGTGACTGTGAGAACTGAGTGGCTGGGAGTACTGAGTGACTGGGAGGACTGAGTGAATTGATACTCTGAGAGTATGCGTATGGTTTTATCACTGCATGGTATTACAGTTGGCATGCATACATTGACATGTAGGCATAGAGATGTGTTTTCCTCATGCCATTTGAAAATGAAATATTTACCTGCTGAAAACTTTTGGGAAAAATTATAGTTTTTCAAACTTACTCACATTAATGGCAATTTCGATAAAAGAATTGGATTTTCACTGATATATTTGAAAAGCGGAACTATTTTCGGGAACTATGAATAAGCTGAGCATTTTATCTCTGAGTTACTTCTCTTATTACTTGCTTTATGTTTTTATGAAATGTTGTTGGCTATTAGTGTTGAACCCGACCTTTGTTCCAGCTTGTCACTACTTTCAACCTAAGGTTAGGTTTGTTACTTATTGAGTACATTGGGTCGGTTGTACTTATACTACACTTATGCGCCTTGCGTGCAGATGTTGGCTGTTGATGTTGCTGTGATCGTCGGGAGCTGGAATTGAAGACGTACCTGCCTTCCGGTAGTAGCTGCCTCTTGTTCATGGTAGCCTTAGATTCATGAAACTCTGTTTATGTACATTTCGAACATATGATGTATTTACTTAATAGCAGCTTTGTGAATTCTATTCTTAGAAGCTCATGATTTGTACTACAAGTTCTTGGGAAATGTATAAGATGCAGATAATTTCTTTTACTTAATTGTCTTATTAAATAATATTGGAATTGGATAGTTATTAGTTAGCTTACCTAGCGGGTTGGGTTAAGTGTCATTACGACTTGTTGGATTTTGGGTCGTGACACTAAGTATCTGCTAATTGCATCACTTCTAACGCAAATAGTAAAATGGGAAACATTAACTGTATTTATCTTATCCTTAAGTAGGTACGTATGTTATCTGCAATTAGCATAAGTGAAACATAGACTCTTGAAAAAAGTAGAAAAATGCCCAAAAGAAGAATTTAAACTACTAGCACATGTTGAATGCTTGTTTTCTGTGGTATGAAAATCCCTTTTTGTTGTTTGATAATGTTCTGTGCAAGTGGATATATCTAGGAATGTGCCTTTGCTAAGTGCATTATTAGTTCTTGTCTTTCGTTTTGACGTAGATTGTATAAACTCTTTTCAAGAATATACCTTGATATCATTGCATCAATCTCGCCATTCACTTTGTTTTTCAGAGTGCAATTATTCCATTAATGCTTGAAAAAAGAAAGGTCAGAAACTTATCCTGTCAAGCGACTGAAGAATTTTCTTGTTAGAAGAGGCTAACCTAGATATGAAGAACTGATGCAGGAAACAGAATGGGTCAGATACGGTATTTGAAAAAAATATAGCTTTTTATCCTTTCTCCTCATATAGAGATAACTCATGTTATAATGAAGATTCAGAATATTTTGACATAAGATTGCTTTGTGAAGCTTAAAATATACTCCATCTGTTCCAATTTATGTAAACCTATTTCCTTTTTTGTCCGTTCCAAAAAGAATGACCCATTTCTAAATTTGGTAACAATTTAGTTTAAACTTACAATTTTACCCTTTCAAACTGAGATGGACGAAGACGGAATACCTAGAGTGTAAGTTCAGCGCTGAGCCAATGGAAGTAGTCGTGGATGTGAGGCTTGGATCACACAGGTCGTCCCAAGTATAGGCAATTTCAAGTACCTTGGGTCGGTTATCCACGGGGGAGGGGAGATCGACGAGGATGTCACACACCGTATTGGGGTGGGGTGGATGAAGTGGAGGTTAGCATCTGGAGTCCTGTGTGACAAGAGAGTGCCACCGATACTCAAAGGTAAGTTTTACAAAGCGGTGGTTAGACCGGCCTTGTTGTATGGGGCTGAGTGTTGGCCTGTTAAGAACTCGTATATCCAAAAGATGAAAGTAATATAAATGAGGATGTTGAGGTGGATGTGCGGGCACAATAGGATGGACAAGATTAGGAATGATGATATTCGAGCGAGGGTGGGTGTTGCGCCCATTGATAACAAGATGCGGGAAGCGAGGCTCAGATAGTTCGGGCATGTACAGAGGAGAAGCCCATATGCTCCGGTAAGGAGGTGTGAGCGGCTGGTTGTGGAGGGCATGAAAAGAGGTAGAGGAAGGCCTAAGAAGTATTGGGGAGAGGTGATTAGGCAGGACATGGCAAGACTTCACATCTCCGAGGACATGACCCTTGATAGGAATTTGTGGAGGTCAAGGATTAGGGTTGTAGGCTAGGAGATAGTTGAGTCTGTACTTTTTTCGTACCTTTGTGAGGCTAGTCTGGTAGGGTTTTTGTCGCGAGTGATAATGTTGTGTCTTACTACTCTTTTATTTCTCATAGTGCCAGATCTATTTACTGGCTATCGCTTTTGCTTTGCATCTATCTTTGTGTTCCCATGTTGTTGTTACCTTTCTTATGATTTATGGGGTGATACTAATATTGTCTCTTTTTGTCTTTTTGTCTTTTTGTATTCTTGAGCCGAGGGTCTTTCGGAAACAACCTTTCTATTTCCTCGGGGTGGTGGTAAGGTCTGCGTACGCACTACCCTCCCCAAACTCCACTAGTGGAATTTTACTGGGTCGTTGTTGTTATTGTTATAATTTTACCCTTAATGAGAAGCTTTTATAACCAAACAAATACTCTTGACCCATTTTTGACTTGTTTAGGACCATAAATTCCAAAAGTCTTCATTTTTTCTTTAACTTTGTGCCCAGTCAAACAAGTTCACATAAATTGAAACGGAGGGAGTATGATTTTAGAGAGTTGCCAACTATTTCATTGTGAGCACAGCTTGAGAATATTGCAATATTTTCTGGAAGTGCAACATCAAGATAAAGATTGTTTTCTCCGTTCATTATGAAGCCATTGTTTGCTTCTCGGCCAAGACTTTCCTTGGAACTTATTTTTGTGGGAATTGTTAAGAAAATATTTTTTCATAAAGTTTGACGTGAAAGCTGGCTATGACTTTACATTTTTGGAAATGTTAATTCATTTTCGAGTTTTTCAGTTTCCTTGTTCATCAATGACATGATTTCTTGGTGTTGAACCTTGTTTATCATGTTGCTTTGTTTGACTATCCTTTTCAAAGGTAGTATAAACTATATCACGCATACGCCAGTGCTGCCTATCTAGTAATATAATAATAATAAAAAGAGTAACCAAGTTTGGTTTCCAATTTCCAAGCACCACTACAGTTCAGAAACATGTTTTATACTACTCCCTTCGTTAAAAAATAAAAGAAGACATATTTTAATATTTTTTTAATGAGAAGCTTTTAAAGTCATATAAATATTATGATATATTTAAATCATAAGTTTAAAAAATTTATAACCACAAAAATATTATAAAATATTTAAGACTACATTATCAAAAGTCTTTTTATTTTTATTAAAAATTGTTCCAAGTCAAATTAGGACAAACAAAATAAAATAAAGGGAGTATAAAATATACCAATGGATATACTGTGTCTATGAGGAAGGGAGAGGTGTATATTTGAGTATTATAATAATATGCTCAACTTTTTCTTCCTGAAATATAGTACTTCCTATAAGGACAACTGGTGGATGCAACTCACAAATTACGGGTTCATCCGAATTCAATTTCTTTAGGCCTTTTTTGACTTAGAGTATTAATTTATATAAAAATAACTCATTAAAATTGTAATAGATATTAGATATGAAATAATAATTTTAAAGTCCAATGAATTCAATGTTAAGAATCTTAAAGATCAAAACCATCAAATTTAAATTTTGAATCTAACTATGATAGGAAGATCTTATATAGAGTCTGTCGATGACAGCCTATCCCTGGGAATCACGTCGGGCCGATACATAATTTAAATCTAATTGAAAATTTTTAAGGGATAGTCTTGAATTTTTGTTCCTACTTGTCCATGTGCAGAACTTCAAGTTTAACAAGCATTTCCCCCTCGCTTGCCACATGTACTGTGTCTAAAATTAAAGACCATCCCATAAAGTATCGTATTTATGTAATTTTTTATTTTTTTAAACCGCTATTTATATTTTGATCTCGTTAAGAAAAGTTTTACGAAATAGTCCGCCAAAAGTTTAAAACACAGTCGCCAGAATTTTGAAGCACCAGAAATTATGACGATCACCAGAATTTCAGCTATAATGCGGAAAAATTCTGGTGATATATTCAGAAAATTGTGGCAAAATGCTGACGATCACCATAACTGTTGCGTGCTTTAAAATTCATCATCGTGCTTTAACATTCTAGTGATGGAGAAAATCCTGCTTAGCGAACTTTAAAATTTTGGCATGAAGCTTTTTTTTTTTCAAACGTTTGTTACTAGGATAAAAAAAAATCAATAGTGGCACTGAAATATCCTATTTATGTTATTCTTACAAATTTAACGAGTGCGATGTGTAAAATTCTTAACATTAAACTAGTTATACTAGTTAATTATAGGGTTCATCACTTCAAATTTAAGTTTGTTTAGATTTTAATAGAGTTTACATATATCTAATAGATTTTAATAGAGTTTACATATATCTAGGGGTGGCAATTTGAGCCCAAACTCATCCAACCCGTCCACCCCGCCTAGAGATTAATGAGTTGGGCTATAATATTTTAGCTCATGGGTTTATTTGGCTGAGCCCAAATTAACCCATTATTTTTTATAGCTCATTCTAACCCATAAAATAGCTCAAATACAACCCATGAAACTCACCCTAAAACAAAGGGATCTCAAGTCAACTTATCTAGAAATTTACTTAGTTGCCACATCATTAGTTTTTGTATCCAATTTTAAAAATGAGAATCAAGGTATTTAAGTTTTAGGGTGTGTTTGGTATGACGGAAAATATTTTTCGAAAAATGTTTCCCATTTTTCACTGTTTGGTTGCATAAAATAGTTTGGAGATTATTTTTTGCACCACCCACCCCCCTACCCTCCCGCAATTTTTTTATTTTTTTTTCAATTTTCTGTTTTTTCATTTTTCTGCACCACCCACCCCACCCCCGCAAAAAAATTACTTTTTTTTTTGTATTTTCAATTTTCTGTTTTCTATTTTTTCGTTTTTCTGCACCACCAACCCCCCTTCCCCCACCAGCAAAATATTTTTCAACTTACACATTTTAAATACTAATTTGTTATTTAAGAAAATATATTTTGATTCTCAGAATACTAATAGTATTTATTAAGAAGGTATATATTTTGTAAAAAGCTTTGTTCATGGATCAAGTTGGGCGGGTTAGGTTATGATCCATTGTTTAGCCTATCTTGACACAGCCCATCTTAGCCCAAGTACACTTTGGATTGAGTTGGGCAATGACCCATTTATTGATCTAACCCATCTTGACTCGTCCAAATTCAGCCCAATCTGCCCATTTGCCACCCCTACATATATCTATCTATATATATTTACTCCATATTGAAAATACTTTGTTTGAATAGCAAAATAGCAGTACAATAACAACAACAATCCTGGAGTTATGCGACCACTGGGTCAAGTTGCGCCTTACCAAAGGCAACAGGGCTACATCCAGCAAAATCAGCAGCTGACTTATCAACAACCTCAACAACAACAGATTATGAGACCAGATGATGGGTTTACTAAACTTGAGGGAATGCTGGACAGCAACAACAGAATACTGCAACAATTGATTGGGTCCACGGGATAAATGCAACAGAGGGTAGACTCACATGAATCGTCGATAAAGGATATTAAGATTCAATTAGGACAGATTTCTATAGCCCTAAACAATCGTCCCCAAGGGATGTTACCTGCAGATCTACAAGTCAATCCAAAAGAACAGGGCCCGAAACAGCTTATGACAGTGAATCTACGAAATGGTAGAGACCTAGATCTGAAGCAAGAGATGGCTCGCAAAAGCCGGCCTACTGAAACACTTGTGCTAGTACCCATCGAGATAGATGACTCAACAGGGTTAATAGAGGTAACAGACAACATGCGCCAGCTGAAACAAGCAAAGAAAAAAAAGTCGCAAAGAAAACTGAGTCAGAACAATAGAAGGCAGTAGAAACAGTGCCAGAGCAGGTTCAAAATCAAATCACAAGAAAGAAGTGGCCTCCAACCCCCTTCCCCCAAATATTGGCCAAATATCAAAAAGATGAGCAATATAAGGTATTCTTGGAGATGTTGAAGCAAATTCAGGTGAACATTCCATTGATTGACGCCTTAAAGGAAATGCCTGGTTATGCAAAAATGATGAAGGACTTGATGTCTCGTAAGTTTGACTTTCAAGACTTGGCCACGGTTACACTGACTCAGACATGTAGTGTTGTTGTGACAAGACCCATAGCCGAGAAGTTATTTGATCCAAGGAGTTTCACAATCCCATGCACAATAGGAAACTATGCATTTGCTAAGGCACTTTATGATTTGGGGGCAAGCATAAACTTGATGCCCTTGGCTATCTACAAAAGGTTAGGCATTGGAAGAGCTAGACCCATGTCTATGTTATTACAGCTGGCCGATCGGACAGTAAAGAGGCCCTCTGGTATCCTTAATGATGTATTAGTACAGGTGGGGAAGTTTGTTTTACCAGTAGATTTTGCCATTCTAGACTGTCGAGTTGACGAGGAGATTTCCATAATTTTAGGAAGGCCATTCTTGGCTACTAGGAGAGCCCTGATTGATTGTGAAACTAGGGAGCTAAAGATAAGACTGAACGATGAAGAGATAACGTCTAATGTGCAGAAATCTATGCGGCGACCCAGTGAGTTTGCTAACTGCTCTCTGATAGAAGCTGCGGATATGATCTTAGAGGAGGAAGATGAGACTCTGAAAAGAAAAGACCCTCTAGTAGCATGCCTCATGAACTTAGAAGAAATGGATGGTGAAAACATGGCAGAGTGGGTTTTGACCCTTGAAGGGTGGGCGTACTGGTAAAGAGAGCTCAAATTCGAGCCCTTACACTTAGAAGAAAGAAAAACACCTCCAGCTAAGCCATAAATTGAAGAGCCACCACAGTTGGAGCTAAAACCATTACCGACTCACCTTAGGTATGCTTTCTTGGGACCTAAATCCATTTTACCTGTTATTATCTCATCCAGTTTGTTAGATGTGTGGGCAGAACAACTTTTGCAGGTGTTAATGGAATTCAAGACTGCAATTGGCTAGACCATTGCAGATATTAAGGGGATCAACCTGACATTTTGTATTTATAAGATTCTACTAGAAGATGGGCACAAACCTTCCATAGAACATCAAAGAAGACTGAACCCTAACATGAAAGAAGTGGTGAAGAAAGAAGTGATCAAGTGGTTAGATGCAGGAATCATCTTCCCAACCTCTGATAGTAAGTGGGTCAGCCCAGTTCAGTGTATGCCAAAGTAGGGTGGAATGACTGTAGTGCCCAATGAGAATAATGAGTTGATCTCGACTCGTACAGTTACAGGTTGGCGAATTTGTATGGATTATAGAAAACTGAACACAGCCACTCGGAAAGACCATTTTCCTTTACCATTCATTGACCAAATGTTGGATAGATTGGAAGTGAGGTCTCACTTCTGCTTTTTGGATGGGTATTCGGGGTGCAATCAGATTTCCATAGCCCCTGAGGATAGAGAGAAGACATCATTTACTTGTCCGTATGGCATCTTTGCCTTTTGGAGAATGCCGTTTGGCCTATGCAATGCACCGACCACCTTTCAGAGGTGTATGTTAGCCATTTTCACTTATATGGTTGAAGATATTATGGAAGTTTTTATGGATGATTTCTTTGTGGTGGGGGATTCATTTGAAGACTGTCTTCATAATTTAAGAAGAGTGTTGAAAAGGTGTGTGGAGACAAATTTAGTGTTGAGCTGGGAGAAGTGCCATTTTACGGTACAAGAAAGTATAGTGTTGGGGCATCGAGTATCCAGTAAGGGTATTGAGGTTGACCATGCTAAGGTTGACGTGATTGAGAAGTTTTCACTGCCCACTTCAGTCAAGGCAGTAAGAAGTTTCCTTGGGCACGCCGGGTTCTACAGGCAATTTATAAATGATTTCTCTAAATTTGCTAACCCCTTATGTAAACTCCTTGAAAAGGATCATTCTTTTTATTTTCTGATGACTGCAGGTTAGCATTTGAGGAGATTAAGAGGAGACTGGTGACTGCACCAATCATCGTTGCACCCAACTGGGAGCAACCATTTGAGCTCATGTGTGATGCGAGTGACTATGCTATAGGAGCAGTCCTGGGGCAGCGGAAGGACAAACTGGTGCACCCAATTTACTATGCAAGCAGAACGCTAAGCGGTGCACAACTCAATTATAACATGACTGAGAAAGAGATATTGGATGTGGTGTTTGTATTCGACAAATTCATGTCTTATTTGATAGGTTCAAAAGTGATTGTTTATACTGACCATGCTGCACTTAGGTACCTGATAGCAAAGAAGGAGTCAAAGCCACACTTGATCCGTTGGGTTCTTTTGCTACAAGAATTTGATTTAGAGATCCGCGATAGAAAAGGGGCATAGAACCAAGTGACAGACCACCTTTCAAGGTTGGAGGGAGCTGAAAAGAAAGTTGAGGTAGAAGATATAACTAAGACATTCCCAGATGAACAATTGCTAGCAGTGACATTGGAGGAGGCGCCATGGTATGCAGACATTGCAAACTACCTGGCAAGCGGTATTGTCCCCTATTATCTTTCCTCTCTTCAAAAGAAAAAGTTCTTTCGTGACTGTCACATGTATTATTGGGATGAGCCTTGCCTGTTAAGGATTTGTGTTGATAACATGATCCGGAGATGTATCCCCAAGATAGACCAATATTTTTTTTTGCAGACTTGTCATGCATCATCATATGGTGGCCACTTTGGGGGAGTAAGGACCGCTGCGAAAGTGCTAAAATCGGGCTTCTACTGGCCGATAGTGTTCAAAGATGCACACTTATGGGTGAAAAGTTGTGACGAATGCCAACGAACTGGGAATATTTCTTGCCGACATAAGATGCCTATGAACCCAATTCAAAAGGTAGAAGTGTTTGTCATGTGGGGAATCAATTTCATGGGGCCCTTCGTCAGCTCATATGGAAGCAAATACATACTCGTAGCTGTGGACTACGTGTCAAAATGGGTGGAGGCTGCAGCGCTCCCGACAAATGATGCTAAGGGGGTAATTGGCTTTTTGAGAAAGAACATATTCATCCGATTTGGCACTCCAAGGGCGATAATCAGTGACAGAGGCACTTACTTATGTAATCGAGCCTTCGCAAAGCTGTTAGAAAAGTATGGTGTATGTCACAAAGTTTCCACCCCATATCATCCACAAATGAGTGGGCAAGTAGACGTGTCGAACAGAGAAATAAAGAGTGTTTTGACAAAGACTATGAATGATACAAGAACGGATTGGGCAAGAAAGTTAGATGATGCACTCTAGGCCTATCGTACCGCTTTCAAAGCTCTGATTGGTATGTCGCCGTATAAATTGGTATTTGGGAAGGCATGTCACCTACCAGTGGAGTTGGAGCATAAAGCTTTATGGGCACTGCGACAGTAGAATCTCGATATAGAAGTTGCAGGCACAAGTAGAGTCACAAAGTTGCACGAGCTTGATGAATTTCGTTACCACGCTTTTGAGAGCACAAGATTATACAAGGAGAGAATGAAAATAATGCACGATAAAAATATTCTTGAGCGGAGTTTTAAACCCGGAGATAAGGTATTGCTATACAACTCAAGGTTGAGGTTTTTCCGGGTAAGTTAAAGTCACGATGGTCGGGACCATTTAGTGTGGTAGAGATTCACCCAACCGTAGCCATAGAGATTGTTGCATCAAATGACTCTCGCATGTTTAGAGTTAATGGGCACAGGTTAAAACATTATTTGGTCATGGAAGATGCGAAAGTAGTGTCAGTGACTCATTTGCTCGAGTCACCAAGATTAAGCGATCCTTAAGTGCAATTATCAGCATCGTGCCATGACGTTAAATCAGGCGCTTCATGGGAGGTAACCCATTGTAAAGTTGTAATGTTGTATTCGTCGTGCCAAGACGTTAACTGAGGCGCTTGTTGGGAGGTAACCCAATTCGTAGTTGATTTTTAGTGTAGTTAGAATTTTTTCTTTTCTTTTTTAGGTACTAAAAAGTTTGCAGAGGATTTTGGGCGAGACGAGCAGAGCTTTAAGCGTCACATGAAGGACACCAGGCGCCATGACTCGTGCCGCGAGGGGTAAAGCCAGGAACACCTGGTGCTATGCCTGGCGTCGCCTGGTCTAAGGCCAGGTGCATCAGGCACTATGCCTGGCGTCGCCTGGGCTAAGGCTAGATCCACCAGGCTCTAAGCCTGGCGCCGCCTGGGATAAGGCCAGGTAAGTATTTTTCTTCAGCTTATTTTAATTTTTGTCCCTTATTTATTTTAACCCCTCCCTTCTTGTACTCTAACTTAAATGCCCAAACTAACATAGAATAAAACCTTAACCTAAATCACTACACTCCTCACAAAACACTCACACACGTACACTTCTGTCCATCCCCATCCCAACCCCCTTGAAGTCAAGCAAGTATTTTCCTCCTTCGATTACTGGAAACAACAGTTCAAACGCAAAGCCCACATCTTACAACATCTAAGGTATGATTTTTTATCTCCTTTCTTTCTCATTTCGAGTTGGATGAAGGTATGAGATTATCCACAAAAATTTGGGGTTGTTCTTCATTATAACATTGTGTTTCTGTGTCCCAACCCCATGAACCCCATAGGAATGGTGTTGTTATTGTGTAAACAAGTGGTAGTAAGAAACTCCCGAGCCGATTTGGGAGGGTGAGGCAATCCCTCACCTCTACAAGCACTCCCATGGCACTAGTGCATGCTAAGTGTTTGCTATAATGCCTCAAAGGCATTCCTTCTCCTTATTGGAGCCCGAGTCTCCGGAATTAATAGAATAGTGTTGTGTAGTCGTGCACCACGTTAAAATCTTAAGTGTGGGGTTGTTTGATTCTAATGTTAAGGAAATACGAGGTGAAGTCTGAGTAACCTCGAAATGTTGGGCACACTACTCATTTGTCTTGTTTTTCCAATTTGTGCATGCACTGAGGACAATGTATGATCTAAGTGTGGGGTAGGGACTTGTAGAAATGACTTGTAGTTGTTTGTTTTGTTGTTTTAGTAAGTGTCATTTTCGTTAGATAATTGTTTTAGTTATTTGTTTAGTTATATAAAAAAATAATAATAACTGGACTCTTCCTGACGATGGATCTCCTAGACAATTTTCTTGAGGTAAGTAAGTCTAGATAAAAAACACCAAAAAGATTTTTATTTTTTTAGGTAGTGTAGTAATTCTCCCTTGGTTTTTCTCTGGGCCGCGGTTCTTTTCCAAGGGATTTTAGTTGAACCAGGTGTAGTTAGTTTTAATTTTAGGAGTAGGAACCACGAAGCTATGCATTTAATTGTAGCAATATCTCTTAGCTTTGTTATGCCTTGAGAATAGTTAGTACTATGGTCGTGACGCTTAGGCTCGGTTTGTGACTCTAGCATAAATACCTTAAATCGTAGATTCCTAATTTTGCTTAACTGCTTAGACTGGAGTGTCCCTATAAAACCAATCCTGAGTGAGTTATGTGCCATGTGTGTGTGAGTTTTGTATGTATTCTGTGCATTGCATTTGATGTGTAGGACTTGTCCTGTGTGTGTGCAAAGCGAAATAGTAGTCTTGTCCAGTCTAAGAAGTGATATACGCGTTTCTTTGTTAAGCCAGATATATATAGTTTACCCACCTAAACGTTATGTAACGTAGTTAGCCCCTTTGAGCATGTAAACCTGTTTCTTTGGCAACCACACTACAAGCCTTACCCAGTTGTTTGAATTAACCATCTATTTGAACCTTTTCACCTCTAATGAGCACTTGAATTGTTATGAACTTTATAAAAGTTAAAGTGTGGGGTGGTTGGTTTAGTTTTTAAGTGGAACTAATGAAATAAGGAGAAAGATGCACTGTTTTGAAAAAGGAAGAGCCGCTTGAATTGAAAAAGAAAGAAAGAAAGAAAAAAATAGTTGTATTGCTGTGAAAAAGAATATTCTTTGATAAGTGGCGACTCTTAATGTAATTGTGCTTAAAGAAGTATGGGGTAATATACATTGAAGTGAAGGTGGAGTTTTGGTTTGACATAAGTATGGGATTGAATGTTAAAGTATATGTATTAAACTACTTAGGGAGGTGTAGTCACTCATATATCCAAATATATCCTACCCAACCCGCAGCCTACATTACAACCAATCAAAGTCCTATTTGATCTTAGACTGAATAAGTTCGATTAATAGAGTATTACACTACGGGCAAGCCTATGGTGTATCATTTGTGGCATATGAATGTTATTTCTGAGAGCGAGTGAATTTTGTCTATTTGGAGTTCCTATGTTCTTAAAATTCATTGTGTGTGGAATTAAGCTCTTTTATTGGGTGAGGGCACATGATTCATAAAGGAAAGGTAATGTTGTTGACTTCCATGTAGAGTAATTAAGTTAATTATGAATAAGGCATGGTATTTGTGAGTCGAATCTTGAGGCGAGAATGTCACACCTTTGTGATTAAACTATTTTAAAGATTCTTAGTATAATGAGTTAAGGGAATTGCTTAATAGGTTGTGTCTATGAGTGTAGTTTGATTGCTCGAGGACGAGCAATATTTAAGTGTGGGGTATTGATGTGTGGCTATAATTCATGTTTTAACACATTATTCGCCTTGCATTTTTATACGCTTTAATGATAAAGTACACCTTATTTACGTGTAATAGGGTCCATTTTATGTGTAGGTGAATTGGAGATGAAAGTAGAAGAAAAAGGGGACCTACAAGTCGAAAGCGTGCACGTGAGAAGAGAATGAGAGAACCTGGCGACGCCAGGCTTGAAGCTGGCGTTAGGCTGGCGTTGCAAGGCAAAGGCCAGGCTTGAAGCAGGCGTTAGGCTGGCGATGCAAGGCAAAGTCCAAGCAGAACCAGGCGTTAGGCTGGCTACGCTAGGCCTGGAGCCAGGTTCATCAGGCGTTAGGCTTGCAACGCCAGGCCTGGGGCCAGGTCCAATCCGAGTTTTGAAGACTTAATTCGTTTCCGAGTTTGACTAGAACTTGGACTACACGTTTACGTCTTTTCCTACACATATAAATAGACATAAAAACACCACTTGGAAGAACTTTTGCAACCGGAGGCAAGGATAGCTCATAGAACAACCGCCGAGAGTTAGCGTTAACAATTTCTACATCACTTTATCTTTATCTTGTACTTTAATTATGCAACATACTTTGGATAGTGTTACTTTCATCATAAGTATCTAAATTCTTAGTCTAAGGTTTTGATGGAACCTATTGAAGAATGATTTTCTTGTTACGTTAATATAAATTTGTCATAGTATTTTCTCTATTTGTTCAACTATATTATTCTTGTGGTTGATTGAAGGGCCCTCAATTAGCTGTGCCTATTTAGTATGTATTACTCAGGAGAGAGTGCATTAGGTAGTTATTGAATAATATCACTCCTAAATGTATATGAGGGATCAATACGGAGGTTTAAAGATGGGATTAGGGATAACAAAATCTTGGTGCGATCTGAGTGAGCTGTACTTAATGCCAAGCTAGCGTAATTCGGGAGAATATGTCTAGTAAATTGTGGTAATTACTCAGGAGAGAGTTACAACAGTTAGAGTGCTCATGGTCGATAGAGAAGACTTAGGCAAATTTGTAGAAAACGTAGCGGAAAAAATTCCGACAATAGGGGAAATCACAACCTTAGATCATTCCAATTCTTATTTACAACCCGTTTGTAGTTAGTTATTAATTATTGCATTTTCATTACGTAATATTTAGTTAATAAAAACCTAAATTGTTACTTAAATATTTCTGAAGATTGATTGTGTAAATTTGTGCGAGTCTAGTAGCTGTGTTTGATAGGTTAATTCCCTGTGGGATTCGACTCCGGACTTATTAGGCGGAATATATTTGCAACGACCGCTAAGTCCTGTTTATAAGGCATAGTTGGACGTGATCAGTTGGTGTCGAAAATTCATCTCTATCCAAGCGACTTCATACAAATTATACCATTAGATTATCCTCCTAATCAAGAGTAAGTTTAATTATTTTCTCTTTAATCTGTTATGTTTCTTTTTTCTTCTTGGTGCTTTTTTTCCCGATTGAACCAGAAATTAAAAAAAGGGTTCTACATTTTTTTGTTTCTTTAGTTGTTTTCTGCAATTTGTTGTTTTGAATACTGGTGTGAGTGATAAATGTGAGATTATTGGGTTTAAAATTGGGGCTCATAGGTCAAGGAGGAGAAATTTGTACAAAAGAAGGGCTGTTTGGTTGCTCGTAAAATCATCGGACATCAGAGAATGTGAGACACCCCAAAACTGAAATTTCACCAAAAAAATGTATTTGTTGCTCGTATTAGGACTGCAATATAATTTATAATTTGGTTCAACATATCCCAACATTCAGTCATGGAATAGATTCTGCTTTTTTTGTCTTTCAAGCAAATGGGGCTCAAATCTTAGTAAAATAAGGCAAAGAGAAGCCAGCCACGCAAAGGCTGCAAACACCGGCCATACCGGCTTGCCACGCCAAGATACAGGTCGGTTAATCGCTCAATGCCCGAATTGGTTAGCCCAGATATAGAAACACCATCCTCACTGCCTCTTCATGTACTTTCCATCAATACCGAAAAAATAAAACACGCACTCACACACAAGAAAGACAGCGATGTCAGTATATATATTTTTTCTTGTAGAGTCTATGCGATAATTTTATCCTTTGCGATTTGCATTATACAATTCTTCTGGAGACTTTCTTGAAGGGTCATAAAAATTTTGTAGGATGTCTTGTGGTTTTTCATATGAGATGATGAGTTGTTGAATTTGTTTTCTTACTATTAGGTGCTCTAGTTCAGTTTCTTTACTCTGATTGTTATGGGTTCTTTAAATTATATAGTCAACTTATTACCTTTGGTGAGTCTAATCTAATATTTTAAAAAATTAGATGAAGAAGAAACAGTGATGTAAATTAGCTTTGTTAAAGTATTTTCCATGTCAAACAAATTTTCTAATGAAAACATTCCATTGAGTTCATCCACTGAATTTATTTAGTCAATAGCACTCTAGTTGGAGGGATGGACTCACTCGTCGAAGCACTTCATTGTCAATGCTTGCATTTATTCTGTGGTGAACTACTTCCTCCAAAATAAGGTCAATATTTTAAGCATTATAATATAGGCTCTATTTTTATTCTAGTTATAATGTAAGTTTTATTTTGCTTGGAAAAGAATATTTTGATGGAGCGGAAAATATAGTTCTTCACTAAATTAATAAATCTCGGTACCGGTTTTTGATTATGTTGAAGAAAAATAGCATTTCTGAATCGTTGCCTTAACAGTCGGAGGAATCTCTGAGTTAACGTCAAACGTCGAATTTTAATTGTATAATACATCGTTGCAAGTCCTTTTGGTTTTAGTGTTGTGTTTATAGTTGTTGCTTTTGACATTTTAATCAGCCCATCCTCGCCATTGGTGTTAGTGTTGTGTTTGTAGCTGTTTGCTTTGTTTAGGTGTTTTCAGGTACTACTGTTAACTCTTTGCTTCTATCTTTCAGTTTTAGGGTTATATTGATTCATACATAAGAAAAGGTTCTCTATTTATGGGTTCTTATTCAAACTAACTTGGATAGGAATGAGGAAGGTGAAATCTTTTCCTTTTTCCCGGATTGTTTTTAAAAAAAAGTATTTGTCATGAAAATTTATAAGTTTTCCGAAATTCTTTTTTCAAACTAATAAAATTGTAATATTTTTGTTAAGTAAAATATATGTCAAAACATAATTTCAAATTTCATAGTACCGTTTTTTCAACTTAACTCAAAAATAATTTTTTTTTAAAATATAATAAAAATCATCCAAATGCCTGCTACTTTGGACTCTTTTCTTTCGCTGCTTTCAAAGGGTTTTTCAGAAGATCTTCTTTCTTCTTCAACGCTAAGTTCCATGTATGATCTTCTTCTTTTTCCCTTTCTTCTCTGCTCTTCTGCTCTGAATCACTGCCTTAACAGTTGGAGGACCCATACCTTAACAATTTTCCTTTGACGAATCTCTGAGTTAACGTCAAACGTCGAATTTTAATTGTATAATTCATCATTGCAAGTCCTTTTGGTTTTAGTGTTGTGTTTATAGTTGTTGTTTTTGACATTTTAATCAGTCTATCCCTGCCATTGGTATTAGTATTGTGTTTGTAGCTGTTTGCTCCTTTTTAGGTGTTTTCCGGTACTAATGTTAACTCTTTGCTTCTATCTTTCAGTTTTAGGGTTACATTGATTTAATTATCTTCCTCCCTTCCCTTCCATTCCCTTCCCCATAATACTACCTATTTTCCTCCTTGCAGTTTACACTTTTTAAAGGATTTTTACTAAGATGCCTATGGTAACACGTGGTGCTGCGAAGCGTCTTCGGAAACTGTCTAAGGATCCCGAGGTGGATTACGATGAGGTATTTTTTTTTGTAAATTGTTATTTTTCTTCTTATTTAATCAGTACATTGTGCATACCTATTTAGCTTTTTGATGGGTAAAACTTAGAATACTGGATCCGTATATTAGTCTTTTGTGTTCTTAGAAACCAGGTAGATTGACCCTAAGCGGTTAGATCCGGTGTGTTTTAGACCCCTTATGTTGTATACACTAAAGGTGTGTTGATTAGCAAGCTGATTGTATTTTGTTTCCAACGATAGTCTGAATGTGGTTTTGAAAGGTAACTAATTTGTTGGTTTTACAGTTGGATGTTCCATCAATATTTGATGTTCTTAAGTGTGGTGATTGCGATTTGATGAAGTTGTTGGCGATCAAACAACTCCAAAAATTGTTCGATTACGGTATGAACTGCTTTATATTTGTTTCTGCTGATTTTATTGAACACGCATATCACTTATGTTCAAATTTTTATTCAGGGGTATAATCACTGCTCTAGAAGATGCTCGAGACTCTGGTGAACTTGTTCCTCTACTTAATGAAATTCTAGGGAGAGAGGATTCATCAGAGCTCAAGGTATATAGTGATGTGTTGATCACCTTTTTGTGCCTCTTCTTTAGTGTCTTGTGGTTGTAGCTTCACACTTGCTTTATTCTTATTTTGGTGCTCACAGTCTGAAGCTACTAAGGCTGTCATAGACGGTATTCCTGAATTGTTGGTGTTAACTGATTTGGTGATTGAGAATAAGCTGGTGGAAACTCTTCTAAAGCTTTTGCATTTCCAGATGGTAATGTTTGTGAGCAGGTATGTTTTAAAATTGGCAGACCCCTATGCTGTATAGATTGAAGCTATGTTTATTAGCAGACTGATTGTTTTTTCCTTCCAAATATAGGCGGTGGAGAAACTAGGAAAGGTTTCTCAATCCGTTGTAGGTCGTGATTATGCTCTAATTGAGTGTGGGGCTTTGGATGATTTGCTGGAAATTTTGAACAACACTAACGAGATTTTAATGCTGAGTAAAGCCACGTGGACTATATCAAAATTTTGTGGAGGCAGGCCAAAACCGCCCTTTGAGAAGGCCGGTCAATTACTGTTGATTTTATTTTTTGCATCTGCAACTATTTGATGCTAAACATTACTGAGTACAATTCAATTGTCAGGTGAAACCAACATTTCCAACTCTTCGTAACCTTCTTGCTTCAAATGTTGATGAAGAAGTGCTGAAAAATGCATGTTGGGCACTTTATTACCTTTCTGGTGGTGTAGATATGGCCTCCAATAGATATTGCACTAGATTAAAATTCATTCCTCATCCTGTTGTGAGCCGTAGTGATATGATTAAGGCCTTCTTTTAGGCTGATGTTCTTCCGGTGCTACTTGATCTCTTCAAGTGAGTGGAATGTTTTTATTTTCCTCATTTAACCTACTTTTTCCTATCTGATATATATGTCAATTGATGTTTCAGAGATCACTTACATTCTGTAATCCCCCTGTCATCCATATAGTTATACGTATTAGCGAGTTGGGAGATGAGCACCAGAAAGAGGTACGCGGGTATAAGGAGCTTTCGTGGTTGAACCAAAACACTTTGATGAACTAACCAATGAAAAAAGGAACAAACTAAAATAAATTAAGTGATTGAAAGGTAAAAGCATCTTAAACAACATGTAGTGAGATTATAATTTAGCATGTTCCTGATTCAACATCAAATTTGATGTGTTTACTGCCTAATTTCTAATAGCCTCCGAAGAGCCCACCCATTTGGTAAAGCTGTCCACCACAATATTTTAAAAAAGTCTTCTTACAGTAAGATCATTCGACTAAAGGTTTAAAAATGGGTTCTTTGTCATCTTTAAGTCATGGGCAAGTCCACCTCCCAGCTCCAGCGCTGGCCATCTAGGCTGCATTCTTTTTTTGCCTACATTATTTTTTAGTTTTTTATAACTGGTATTCACTAACTTAGCCTTTTTAGATCTTGGGACAAAATTTCTATGTATGTAAGATGGTAATAAGAAACTTGTCCTTGATTAAAAGAAGAAAAAAAAGAAAGAAGAAAAACTTGGAGTTGTTTAGATTTAGGCTGAAAAGCATCTTCAACGCTCAAAAATTATACTTGTAAACTTCAAAATAGGGCCTTACTTTCCTAGATATCTCTAGGCATTGTCCATTTTGAGCCTAGAATGATGAAAACTATATCCCACAATTGAGGAGTAATTTTTCAATGTAGCAATAGGCGGTTTATGTCCTCGGCTTGCTCTTCACATAGAGAGCATTTGCTCTCAATGGGCATTCCTCTAATTTGCAAATTAGACTGTGTAGGACTATTGTTTTCTACTAACCAAGTGAAGATCTGAATTTTGTAAGATGATGATCGCAACCCGGAGCATTGCTAAACGTAATGTCCTTGATTGCCTGTTGGGCTTGATAAAGAGTGGAATAGAGGAAGAGATGGTCTGCGTGTCTATAGCATACATTACTATTGGGAGCACGCAGCGGGCAAAGGTATGTCGTCTGGATTTAAAAGGACAACTTAATATATTCAGCTCTTGCATACATTTTCTACATGTCTTCTAAGGTGCAAATTTTACAAATGTTGGGTGGTCAAATAGGGAGTTATTTGCATTTTATACCCTTAACCTATCCGTTACTTTTTTATTCACACCTAATCCTTTTTTATTTTACGATTTACCCCTTAATACATTCATATATTTGCAAAATTGTGAACTATTTTTTGTCAATTATAAAATAAAGGAAGAGAAAGAAAGAAGTTGCCCGGAGGAATGAAATTGAAATTTTAACCTTAAACTGGAACTGTGGATGAATGGAAAGAGCTCTAATTATTTCCTCTTCGTATAATTAGGTCTTTTTTAAAGTGTTCTAGCTGTAATACCCAAAAGCCGTTCTCAGTAGTAAATATTTTGTTTTGACTGTTAGTCTCTGTTAGAAAAACGAATATAAGCAGTCATTTTGTTTACTTAAAGGTTAAATGTGCTACCCCAAATTAACACAAGGAGAAAAACTGCTATTCCTCCCTAAAAGAAATGAATTGATTAGGCAGTAATTCATAAAAAATAAAAGGATAAGGGTATGAGTAAAAAGTAGTGCATACATTAGGGATGCAAAAACCAAAGAACTCTCAATTAGGTGAATATGAGAGTGAAATAGTTGGTCTAGTAGTTATTAGAAATGGAAATGAAAAAGAGTTGTGGAGATGTGTCCCCCCCTCCCCTCCCCAAAAAAAAAAAAAAATCTTTTTTACTTTTAGTTGATGAAACCTTCTCTACATTGCCATTTATCTAAGTAGTTGTCTGTAATGTTTGAACAGGCTGTATTTGATACTGGATTAATAGAACCTCTACGCACACTGGTTACAACTAAAAAAATGGGTATTGCTGCTGCTGCAATTTCAATTGCTATTATCTGTACCAGTGGCATTGCTTACACCAAGTATGTAACCTCTTTTTCTGGGTAAATCATCTCTATCTCTCTTGTATACTGATTATTTTACTAACTCTGATTTTTATTATTCCTCGCACTTTTGGCTTTAGAGACTTGATGGATTGCTGCATAGATCCTCTGTGTGATTATCTTGGCTTCTCTGGTGGCACCATCAGTCTAAAAGCAGTAGAAAGTATATTGAAGTTTGGAAAGTGTATTGAGGAGGAAGATGGTTATACTAAGCGGATCGAAGAGGCTGGGGGTTTGGAAAAGCTTGAATACCTGTCTACTACTGAAATTCGATATGAGGTTGTTCCAATATTGGGTACATATTGGCCGTCAATAGGACGTTATGCTGAGGTGACTTTTCATATCATATTGGTGGTTTCATATTCATACTTTTCATCATCATACTTTCCATCTTCCTATGACTTAACCTTTTCTTGACATACTTTCCATCTTCATATGACAGAGATTGCGTATAATGAAATATTGGAGCTCTGACGACGAAAAATGGGAGGACCCAATGTATTAGTGATGTCTTAAGGGATTAACCTGTTCTTGACATATTTTCCCTCTTTATATGACAGAGATGGCGTAAAATGGAAATGGATAACTTTTTGACAAATTTCTCCATTATTATGTTTATACATTTCTACTTCTGCCTTGTTATAAATGAAAACTAGTCACCTCTTGATAAACATGCTTACCAGCTACCCTTGGAATTTAAATTGTTTGTTTTGTGCTCTAAGGATTCGTATTGTTACAGCATTCATGTGTGTACTTAGGCTTGAATGGACGAAAAAGTCAATTTATTTTGCATTTAATGCCTTTCGTCTTCCAGCCTTGGGGTCTGTTTTTGTGCTACTTTATCTTTGTATTGCTGTAGTTTATAGCCGTCCATCCAACCGCTTAAACAAAAAATAGTCGGTGAAGGTATCCGCTGAGTCCGTTTTGGTAAATCCCCCTGCGGCAGCGGCACGTACTACAGTGCCACAGACACCAAGGCATGCTTGCCCTGTGCTGCTATGATTAGTTAATCTGCTACTCGTCCTGTTTCAATTTATGTGACAATTTGAATCGGAATGGAGTAAGAAAATTATGAAGACTGTTAAAACTTGTGGCTCTAAACATGTCATTTATGTGGTTATCATAGCTTTTCATTGTGAGAAAAATAAAAAGAATAAAGTTAATTATTTTTAGATTTAGCAGAGTGTCATTCTTTTTGGAGTGACCTAAAAAGAAATATCACATAAATCGGGAAGAAGGGAATTCTTTTGAACCATTAAAACAAAAACAAAAAAACTCTTTTCTATTAATTGCAAGGAAGTTTAGCTGTGTTCCAGGGATATTTTAGTTTTACCATAAATTGGCTTTTTCTTTTTTATGAAAGCATATTTTGAACTGGTTATGACACATAGTGTAGTGTAAGGACAAGAGAGGAAAGTTTTAATCGAACCAGACTAGCTGGTTTGGCACATATGGCTAGGATGCTATTTATCTTTTTTTACTTTTTCCCATAATTTATTTTCATTTAAAACTTAGTAAATGATTAAAAGTCTAAAAGTCACGTCTAATTAAAACCTAACGTTACGGCCGTTCCCCTAATTTTGGAAAACCCAAATGGCTCATTAACTTGGCCGTTCTCTAGCCAATGTTGCTATCTTGGTTGAAAATATGTGCTTATTTTGCTTAGTTTATTCATGTGCACGATAATTTAGTTATTATTGCCTAATATTATTCATTTTTTACTCTCTTTTTTTAATAAGTTTTACTATGTTTTGATACTTTTACTTCTGTCATATGAAGATGGAAAGTATGAAGATGAAAAGTATGTCAAGTCACCTTAATTAGCATAATGTCGTAGTGACGGCCAATATGTATCCCTATGACTTAACCTTTTCTTGACATACTTTCCATCTTCATATGACAGAGATAGCGTATAATGGAAGATCGGATCTCTCACGGTAATTGTGAGGCCCCAATGTGGTCATTAGTAATGTCTTAAGGTATTAATCTATTCTCGACATACTTTCCATCTTTATATGATAGAGATGGCATAAAATGGAAAGGGATAACTTTTGGACAAATTTCTCCGTTATTATATTTATACATTTCTACGCCTAAGTTAGTCCGATTGTTTATTGAAAACAGTCTCTCTGCCTTTAAGGTAGGGGTAAGGTCAGCGTACCCACTAGGGGTGGCAAACGGGCGGGTCGAGTCGAATACTGGACGAGTCGAAAACGGGTAATGCAAAAATGGATAAATTATCTGGCCCGATTCATATTTAATACGGGTAAACAATGGGTTAACTGGCGGATAATACGTTATCTATATTACCTATGACTTCTTGAATATGCTCACTTTTGGGAGAATTTTTAGTTTTCCTAACTTGAGGAACCCCCAATTTGCGTCTTTACAATTATAAAAGTTAAGTCCATTAGTTATCCATTTTCTAACTGGATAATATGGTTATTATCCATTTTGACCCATTTTTAAAAGTTCATTATCCAACTCATTTTTTAGCTAATAATATGGATGAATAACTGTTTTTTTCCTAATCCATTAGGTCACCATAGTACACACTATTCTCCCCTGACCTTACTTGTGGAATTATACTGGGCTGTTATTATGCATCTAAGCTAGTCCGAACATTACTGTCATAGAAACAAAAACTAATAAGAAACTTATGGAATCTCAAATGAAATTAAGAGCCCGTTTGGATTGGCTTAAAAAAAATATCTTTTCAGTAGAAATAGTTTTTAGGCCAAAAAACAATAAGTTGGGGTTGCCCAGCTTATTATTTTTGACTTGTTTTAAGCAGTTTTAAACTTATTTAAAACACTTTATAGTTTTGCCAAACACTAAAAAAAATTAAAAAGAGCTTCATAACTGATTTGACCAGCTTAAAAGCGAACTCAAACACCCTCTAAATCAGCCTTCCAGAATCAGATGACGGCAGAAGAAATGGTTCAACAATCCAAAACGAAGTATAATTAGACTAATTCAATTTTAATTTCCTAAACCGTCTCTCCATTGTTGGAATTCATTTTGGACAATATTTATAAATTATAACTCTATCTATATTGTCTGAACAGGTGGAAAACAGTAGACTGTCTTTTAGTGCCTTAAACGTTCCTTCATCGAAATCTTTGAAAGTTTCTAGAAGATTGCTTCTCGAATCAGCTTGTTTTAAAAAGATTTAAAAAAAAATATACTTTCCTTTGTCTAATCAATTTAAAATTACTTTTCAGCAGCAATTATACTCCGTACAATTGTGGGACTAATCATGTAGGGTTTTTATCTAAAATAGCTATTGACAATGTTGTATTTTACTATGTTGCTTTTCAATGCATGTCCTATTTACTAGCTATCGTTTTTGCTTTGCATCTTTCTTCTGCATTTCATGGGGTTCCTATTTTTCCTATGATTATTGTGGTGATACTAATATTGTCTCCTTTTGTCCTTTTGTCTTTTTGTTTTCTTGAGCCGAGGGTCTTTCGGAAATAGTCTCTCTACTCCTTTGAGGTAGGGGTAAGGTCTACGTACACACTACCCTCCCCAGACCCCATTAGTGGAATTTTACTGGGTTGTTGTTGTTGTTGCTTCAGCAGCAATTAATATTTTACCAAGCTTTTAAAAAATAATTTTAAACGTGTTTTTCTCAAAAATACTTTTTAAATAAATATTTTTTGGAAGAGGTTACTGTCACTTTTTTTCTTCCAAAAGTTTCGTCAAATACTTTAACTTTGGATAAAGATACTTTTTACAAAAAAAAAAAAACACGTTCACTATTAATCTATTAAGTTACAAAAAGAGCAAAACTTTGACAAAAAATATGAACCCAATTAATTGGATTATTTTATGTAGGTCCCAGCGCACAATATTTTATTTTCAGATACAAGTTCAAAGCATATACCTTCACATCATTGCTGAGTTAAAAGAGTAAAGGAAAAAACATCTAGATAATGAGCCACAAATGCCACAAGAAAAACATTCTTTCACACTATTACCTCCATTATTACCATTTCTATCGGGACAATTTTGAATAAAAGATCTCGACCGTAAATGTAATTAGCCAAAGTTACTTGAAATAATTTGATCATATTCTACGAAAATACACCAATCTATAAGCGCAACAATGACAAAAACATTTTGTGGTGCCATATAATACCAATTTGTGAAAAAAATTCACTAAACATATAAATCATAGTTTCTAGAAAATCATATATACATACACATACAGAAACGGAATTAAAAGAAGGTAAGGAGGTTCAATTGAATTCCCTTAGCCGAAAAAATGAACGACAGATGGGGCACAAAGTAACTCTTTTGGATTTATATGAAGTATTAAATCTCCTTTGATATATGATATAGAATATCTATATTCAGTATTATAAGAGAATATAAGAAAACTAAGGTTGTTTAGAACTTTGTATGTCTAAATTCGGTATTTTTAGTTGTTTACGTTAGTATAACAGTAACTATAAGATTTGACATTCTAACCTATTTTTTTCGAGATACATTTCTAATTTTAGAAACTCATTTTCGTAACAAATTAATACATCCAATAAATGAAATCAAATATTGGATATTCATAAAATCATTTTGTTAGGGATTGAGGTCTGATTAATTGATCTCAACAATCAATATAAATATCTATATATTATTAAAAGGAGAGGAAAAAGCCCTCTCCTTAAGTCAAGTGACATCCTAGAAAAAAGTCACATGGCATAAGTAGTTAATAATTAGTTATTTAGCTAATAATTAGTTATTGGTTATTATTTTTTAATTTAAATATCTATAAAATATTTTATAATCAAAGAAAATTAAAACAACTGTCCATTCAAGTTGGATTTTTTAAATTAAAATATTTTATAATAAAAAACAAAAATTACAAAATATTTGTCAATTCAAGTTCGAGTTTTTAAATTATTTTAAAATAAAGAGTTTGTTTATTCAGAAAATATTATTGAGTAGAATAAAATATAAAATAAAAAAATATATCTTCTATTATATTATAAAAATAAAGTAGCATACAAAACTTTAAATAAAGTAATATGCTAATAAAAGTTTCTATTAACAATTAAATAATTCTAAATATTGGACAATATAATAAAGAAAAATACAGAAAAAGTTATTCGATGCCTATATAAGCCTCATTAATTTGATAGAACAATAGGATACAATTTAAAATAAAAAATATATTTCAAGAGTAATAAAATATATATCTTCTAATATATTACAAACAAAATGGTAGACAAAAATATTAAACAAAGTAATATGCTAATAAAAATAAAATTTCTATTAACAATGCAATTATATTAAATATTGGATAATATAATAAAACAATACATAACGAAAAAGTTATCCGATGACTTTATAAATTCTTTTAATTTAATAGCAATTTTATTCATTAAAATTTAGATAATATTATTAACAACAACAAATAAAAAACAAAAAAGTTATCCGATAATTATATAAATCCTTTTAATTTAATAGAGATTTTATTCATTAACATTTAGATAATATTATTGACAACAACAGAATAAAATTAAAAATAAAAAAATATTTCAAGATATATATATATATATATATATATATAAAGAAAGCAAGCAGACAAAAAAATTAAGCAAAGTAATATGCTAATAAAAGTTTTTATTAACAATGTAAAAATACTATACATTGAATAATATAATAAAGAAAAATATAGAACAAAGAAGTTATTCAATGACTATATAAGTCCCTTTAATTTAATTGCGATTTTATTATTGGGTATATCATATTGACAAATAAGATGACAATTAAATTTTATTAAAGCAATACGATCTAATTTGTTCAAACAAGTCTGATCACAATTTAATTTAATTAATATTTTTTAATATTGACCGCGCATCACGAGGGTACTATTATTATTATTATTATTATTATTATTATTATTATTATTATTATTATTATTGTGAAAGTCCAATGATGAACGTGTTCACCTTATATTCCGCCTCGTATCACTTTTCGCCCGTGCCACGTGTCAAACCGTGTCCTTATCTGTATGCAGTGTTCACACAAGGTTTTAAGTTTTAGGGGTCCTTTGGTAGGAGGTATTAGAAAAAATAATGCAAGAATTAGCTCTGTGCATTACTAATACATTGTTTGGTATATTTTTTCAACCTTTGTAAAACTAATATTTGTATTAGTTATACATCATACTTGGTATTATCCTATGTATAAGCAATGCATAAAAAAACATGACATTAGCAATGTAAGGGTTTTAATACTTGCATAAACATGGTTAAAGACCTAACTGCCCCCTCAAATCCCTAAAAACCCATCTCAAATACTTTCCCCCATATTATTAGCAAGCAGACTTCTCTCTGTACGCTTTGGCCATGGAAAAGCACGGGTGAATGTAGCCAAACTTGTTATAGCTTGATACTTTGATAGTACTACTTTATATTTTAGCATTATTATTTTTGTACTGATCCATTTAGGTTAATGGATCACTTAAAAGAGCCTCTTCCTTTTGCTCGAGGTAGATGTTACCTCTCAATGTTGAAAGAATTTTGTTATCTATGTAGTTAATTGTTATAGCTAAAGTTGAAAATTGTGAAGGGTACTTTTGTAAAAATGCAATTTTCTAAAAATTATGCGATGCTTTAATACATCAAATCAAACGGTAGATAAAAAATAATCTCAACATAACTAATGCGAGCACAACTAATGCCAGCATTACTAATACACTTTATTCAGCACTATTCTTATACCACCTACCAAACGACCCCTAAGATATTTGACCTTAGAAAGCATCTTCTGAAAAATCTATAAATTCATATACGCTAATGCTTTGTTCTGCAACTCGTCTTCTCATGCCAAGAAAAAATCTCAGTTTCCTTGGGCAATTTTCTTCGATTCTTAAACCAACCCATTTCAATTCTGTGTCTACTCCTCCGATTCAAACAGTTATTATTATTTCTATTGCTTCCGCAACAGTTTGTTTGGATGGTCGTTACCTATCGTATTGTATCGTATAGTTACTTTAAATACGATGTTTGTTTTGGTTGTTACTTAAATTTTATTGTATCTTAACGTTAAATCCGTCGTTACGTAACGACGAAATATACCACTTTATGTAACGACGGATTTGGTGTGGTTGCGTCGTTATCTTGTCTTTTTCTCTCATCTCACCCTTCACTATTATTAAATAATTTTATTTTATCATTTACCCTACCTTTTTATATAATAAATTTACCATGTATCATTTTTTTCTTTATAATATTACAAATTTATTCTTCATATTGTTGGTGCATGATATCATGAAACAACGACAAACAATATAATCTATCCAAACATTGTATTCATCAAACGATACAGTATAATACAATACGATTGTTTACCCGAAAAAACGAATAGAGTTGAATTTATAAGTAGTTCTAAGGATACATGATATAGATTGATACGAATCGGGAAAATAAGTAAATGTATATTGAAATTAACTGTAAAAAGAATTGATACGAACTCAAATTGAATAGAGAGTGATTGATAAGAGAACAAGATAAACCAATATCCAAAGCCCAAAAAAGGATGGTATTTGCTAGATGTTATGTAAATTTCAGTGAATCTAAATGTCCCCCTTACAAATGATAACAACTCTTAATATAGAGGGGAATCCCATTTTGGATATAATTAAAAATACATAGTGGGGATCACATGATAGATTAATTAATTAGCTTTTCCTTGATTCAAGCCGTGATTTCCGCCGAGATTCTACCCCCAATTGCGGTTATAACGACCTTTCTGTCTTTTGGCTCGATCTCGGTCTCGGTTGCTCTCGATCGTGATCGGTCTCTATTCGCTCGACCTCTATCTGGGATTGATCTCGATCTTGGCCGATCTCAATCTTGATCGGTCTCTCTTTGCTCGACCTCTATTTAGACCGGTCTCTGGGATTCAAACTCGATCCTGGCTGATCTCGATCTTGGTCGGTCTCTGGGGCTCGAACTCGACAACCCAACTTCACATCACAACTCGATATTATAATGATGAACCTCGGTCCATCATGCTCCAATCTTGATTAGTCACACAAAAGGCAAACTCAGTTTTTACCGTATACAGATAGTCCCCTCGTTTCTCGGAAATAAGATGGCGAGAAACGATATGATTTTTCAAACTCCGACTAGATGAATACTGACGTCTGCAACAAGCCCGATTGTGATGTATGTGACAAACATCCCATCGGTCCAGTTACCAAGGCATTAAATGCGCGTCAGTCAATGATCGGCCACTACTAATTTTGAACCGTCGCTCTGAAATCTATAAATAGCTCCCTTTTTCATTATTTCAAACTTTTACCTTCAAATCTTTTTCATTCCAATCTTCAGAGTTCTTCGCCTTCTCCAAAGCTCCCTATTTCCAGGTTTTGGAATTTCTTTGCTTGTTCTTCTCAAAATACCAAATACTTTAATCTCCCTTCTTATTTGTTCACAAAACTTTAGATGGCCAAAATATCTAAAACCGTTCCGCAGAAAGAGGATGCTTCCTCATCTCGGCCGGCCGGTGAGAAACCAGTGGTGGAGCCACGCCTTGTGGAACTTATTCCCGAGGTGTGTGTTATCGATTCCGATGTTAAGGTCGAGAAACCCTCATCGATTGTTGGTCGATGCGAGCCGGTATCGAGATATATATGCTCGATACCCGAAAGCCTTCTTGATTTGGTGAAAAAATATTTCAATTGGGAAAATAAAGAGGTTGTGATACCGACACCGGAGGAAGCGATCACTACCCACGTGGAAGGGTACCTGAGTATTTAAACTTATCCTTTCACGCTGGGTCCCCTCGATTCGGTCATCGTCGATTTTTGCAAGAAATACCAAGTGACCCTCGGCCAAATTCACCCTTCTTTATGGAGGATCGTAATACTGCTCTGTTTCTTCGTGAGCAAAATCGACGGGCTCCCCTTCACCCTTGACCACCTCGTAAGATTCTATAGCCCTCGAGTCTACCGAGGTGGGCTGATAAAGCTTTAATGCCGGGCCACTAAGGCATTCACCTCGAGTATCGATGAAGATAAAGATCGGGGCTGGATGAGCCGGTTCGTTCAGGTAAAGACCACGGACCTAATCCCGGCGTAGAGCATGTCGTTTCCTAAGAAATGGAATATGAAACGTAAGTATGATGCTGTTTTTAATTTCCGTTTGTTGTGTTTACTTCTCCATCCCTTCTTATCAGTGTTTTTCTCGATGTAACCGTTGCTTGGATGTCGGGTGCGGTTCCCCAACTCAATAACTGGGTCAAGAGCCTGGTTTCGAATTCAACATACGCCGAGCGCGTGTGGCGCGAGTTGTCAAAAGGCCGGTGGGAGGCTCGTACTCATGGTAAACCTTCTTCTTGGCTTACCGATTTCCCCACAGTTCAAGCATTTTTTCAAGCATAAGTTTTACTTACTTTTCTTTTTTTTGTAGGTCTCGGAAAGGATGCGGCCATGAGACCCCCGTCAGCTGATGAAGAAGCTTTACTACCTATCTCAAAACCGGCGAAGGTAATTAAGAGAAAAAGGGCCTCAGACTCCGAGGGTCAAAAACCTAAGAAGAGAGCGGCCCGTAAACCCAAGGGGAACATAATCCCACTAACTATGGAGTCGGTCCTGAGTCTAAGGGATGAAGAAGAAGAAGAAGAAGAAAGTGACTCTAGGCTGGTGGCCCGTGCACGAGCCAGCACCGATATTCAAAATGCTTCAGTACTGGTGGAAGTTGATACTGCTCCATCCAGGCTTGATGAGGTCGAGGAGGAGACTTCGACCCAAGTTCTTGGGCCGATGAGGACCGAGGATGTTTTACCTCGGGGGAAAGAGACCGTCGAAGAGGTGGTGGATGCCGGTGTAGAAACCGAACTTAAGGCTCCCCAAGACGGAGGCGGCACCCAAAAAGACCTACTCGGGGCAATAGAAATCGGGGATTCCCCCTCTTTTCCTTCGTTTTCCCAGTCGATGATACGTGACGCTCAAACTGTGGAGACTGGTCACGGAGAGGGAACCCATGGGGAGAAAAATCCTTTCCATGGTTATTTTGTCGGGGTAGAAGATGTCACCTGTCCGAGTGACTTGGAGGCTTCGAAGAAGAGCTCGAGCGAGGTGGGAGCGCCTTGTCTTTTCAACGAAGCCCAACATGCCCTGAATCGGGTATGTTCATATTTTCTTTGTCAATTCTCATACTTGTATTTTTCTTCCCTTGTATAATTCCTTTTATTTTTGTAGGCTTTTGTGCTCCATCACGAGACATTTTTCTGATCCCGAGGGGAGCTGAGCTAGTACGAAGCCAAAGTTTTGAGGGCTTACTAAGGAGAGAGATGCCTTTAAGCTTCTCAGTGACCAGAGAGAAGGAGAATCAAAAGGACTTCGGGCTGAGCTAGAAGCAGCTCGGAAAGAACAAGATGATCTGGCCGAGCAGATAAAAAGAATCTTTGGTTTTAATGATACTGACTCGGGAGTGATGGCTAACAGCTCGGTCCCGTAGGTCCAGAAAAGCTTGATATGATCAGACAGCTTCGTGTTGAAGTGGATGCAGTGAAAATGGAGGCCGAGGAATGGAAGAAGAATATGGACCGCCTCGCCTCAGAAAAAGAGGCTGCCCGAACTCAACTGGCCTCGGTTGAGATCCAACTCCAAATCTTGAAAGAGAAAACCTTGGTGAAAGCCAAGAAAATTGAGGAGTTCCAGTCTTGGTTGGGCTCAGAACCCTCTGATCGAGAGAGACTGGCCACAGAACTTTCAGCGGCCAAATCGGAGGTCGAAAAAGCCATGGCCAATACTGATGCAATGGTTGCCGTTTACTGGTTCGATACTGAAGCTGCTCAGGTTCGAGCAAAGGAGGTTGTTGAGGCTGCTCAGACTCGAGCAAACTGGGTTGCCGAGCGCACTAAATGCCAGTATAGAAGGGAGACTCTTGAGGAGATCCATGCTCGTGGCTTCGATCTTACGGCCGAGATCGAGAAAGCTAAGGAGCTTGAAGCTGAGACCAGAGTGTTGGCCTTTCGTGATGATGATGATACCAGGAGTATGAGCGGATCTGAAAGTGAAGGAGGCCTCGAGGGAGAAGATGCTGATCCCGGAGAGGACTAAGTCCTTTAGTATTTTTTGTGTTTCTTATAAGACCATTTTGGTCTTTTGTAGAGAAACTTGATCGGGCCATGCTACCCTTGTAAATGATTTTTGACATATATATAAAACTTTCTTCCTTTCCGTCTTATAACATTGCAAAGTTGTATTCTAAGACCCGAGGTTTAGACAATTTGATTAAAACTGAATTAGTATAGCCCTTAGACTTTATGATCGAGTGAGTGCTTGCTCGAATTCGAAATAAGGTAACCCTTAGGTTTTTTGATCGAGGATGGTCTTCTCGAACTCAAGGTAAAAAACAACCCTTAGGCTATTGTAAAAAGATTGTTCAAGGCTTTATCCCCTTTTTTGGATTGAAATAGTTTATCATTTGTATTTGTAATGCCTTGGCATGAAATAAGGAATTGTTCGAGAGTTCGAACAATTTTGAACTCTTTAGAGTTTTTGAGGCTTGATATTATCGAAGCCTTTTATGATTTTGCCAGGGGTAGCCTTCTTAACCGGTTTATGAAAGAATTCGAAGGCATGTTTCTTTACGGAGTTCGGACGTTTCCAATCCGTGTTGATTTGGACATAGCCTCTTTAGTACGAGATTTGCCTCTCGAGCTTATTTTCCCGTTTTACTTCGAGCTTACCCGAAGTGTCAGTCCCCAAGTGGGGTGGCCGTGGCCTATAAAATCGAGGATTTCCTAAAAGGTCTTATGATCTCGGAGTTTATATAATTCGATCTTGTTTATTTTTCGGTCGGCAAACCCCAATTGTGGGGGTAATCATCCGAACTCCGGTTATGGCCGGCCCTTTACGCATGCTTACATAATAGATCGAGGATATGAAATTGTAAAGTATAAATTTTTTTATAAGGTATGAGATATCGGTAAAGAAGAATACTTCTCTTTATAAATCATTATACATGCGTACATGTTCTATGCCAGGGCTCGAGCAAACTACGCGGGCATGGTTCGTTTGACCTTTTGACCCGTACAAATTTTTCCTATTGAGACCCGGTTGCCATGAAGTAACTTCCTTGCATCAAACTTGATATTCGAGGTTAATTCCTCCAGTATTCGAGGTTGGTTGTAAAGAGGCCTCGGATACTATTGAATTGTTCTAAGTCAGCCCGATCAATAGTTGCCTCATTAAAAACCTTGCCGGAAAATCCATTTGGGACAAAACCGGTCTAAGGGGAAAAGAGTGCAACGCATGCTTTGATACCTAAAATCTTGGTGTTTAAGAATCCACTGTTGTTTCTGGTCGAACACTTGAAAGAGTTAGTTTTGAAATACAAATGAACATGGGAGGGACGTACCTTAGCAGTAGTATCGTTTTAGGTGCGATACGTTCCAATTGCTCGGTAGTTGTTTGCCGTTTATTATGCCAAGCTTGTAGGATCCTTTTCCGATGATTTCGAGAACCTGATACGGTCCCTCCCAGTTCGGACCCAGTTTCACTTCATTCGGATTTCGGGTATTGACGGTGACTTTTCTTAACACCAAGTCCACGATGTTAAAATATCGAAGATTGGTCCTTCGATTGTAGTAACTTTCAATCTGCTCTTTTTGGGTGGCTAATCGGACGAGAGCGGCTTCGCGTCTTTCATCCAACAATTCTAGGCTCGTATTCATGGTCTCATTATTTGACTCCTCTGTTGCATATCGAAACCTGATGCTAGGTTCTCCGACCTCGACCGGGATCAGAGCTTCGGCACCATAAACCAACGAGAACGGTGTTGCTCCGGTACTGGATTTCGATGTTGTGCGGTATGCCCAAAGGACCTCGGGTAGTATTTCTCTTCATTTTCCTTTGGCGTCGGTCAATCTTTTCTTAATATTTTGGATGATGATTTTGTTGGTCGATTCGGCTTGTCCGTTCCTGCAGGGATGATAAGGTGTTGATAGGATCCTTTTGATCTTGTGATCCTCGAGAAATGTAGTTACTTTGCTGCCGATGAATTGTTTTCCATTATCACATACGATCTCGGAGGGCATCCCGAATCAACATATGATGTGATCCAAAATGAAGTCTATGATTTCCTTTTCTCTGACTTTCTCTGACCATATACAACGATACATTATGAAACGATGTATAACAATCATCCAAACAAGGCGTAAGAGATTTGAGTTGTTTTGTTTAAGAACAGATTATAGTACAATGGCCAGCCAATCTAGCAAGCCTCAATCTATTTATGACTTCACTGTCAAGGTCAGCACTTTTACTTTGTTATAATTTTTGGTTTTTCCCTAAATTATGTTTTTATAAATAGAAATATTGCTTCTGTTTGTTTTATTAGTCTCTGAATTAAAAATTGAGTTATGTGGCAGCATTTTCTCGGTTTGTAAGTGATCGAACATTGTTTTTGTATAGAAATGAATCACCACCATAAAAAAAACATGAGAATGATAATTCATTTTTTGTTTTCTTTTGTGTAAAGGTCGCTTATTTTTGTTTTCATTTATGCTTTTGTTTATTTTTTGGTCTATGAATTAGGGCTTTTGCGTTTTGAGGCATCATTTTGATGTTGTGGGTTTGTAAATTATTATGCGTTGTTTGTATGAATATGAATAACCCAGATAAGCAACAATTTAAATGATAATTCATTATTTTACTCATTTATGAGTTTGGTGTAAAGAGAGAGTACCTGTTGTATAGTTAGTTGGAATAACTTGTTAAATGAATAAGGTTAGAGAATCTTCGGACCCTTTTAAAGCTAGAGGAAAAGGGATAATGGTCTGCGCGACGCGTAACTTGTGATGTGTGGTTAGGCGTGTGGGGCTCATATTAAAGAAAAACAAAGAAAAAAATGGGAGGTGCCTAACTTTATTGATAACTTTGATGAAGAAAATGGGAGGTGCCTAACTTTATTGACAACTTTGTTATAAGAAAATGGAAGGTGCCTAACTTTGTTGAAGGATTATAGGACTAAATCTACAACAAGACATCTTCTTTGTAGTAGTTGAATGGCATCTCTTACTATAAATAGAGGCCTCCATTCTTCATTTCAATCACACCAAAATAAGAGAGAAGCAATAGAAGTTAGAGAGAGTAATCCACAGATTGTAGTCTGTGAGATAAATAGTGAGTGTGAGTAATATTGTAGTGAAGTGTTTATAAATAAAGAGTGTTATTTCTTTCAAGATTGTAGTAGTCTCTTGACACTACTAAGTTGTAATATTATAGTGGTTATATTGCTCCGCTCGGGTATTGTATTTTACTCATTAAAAGAGTTGGTGTCGTTGTTACTCTCTTGTGTTATTATTATTTGTCGTGGATATTATTCCTGGGAGGGATTATTATTTTTTCCAACAACGTAGTATCAGATCCATGGAAAATTATGGTACACTGTCTTTTCAGTACCCCCGTCTCACAAAAGATAATTATGAGAAATTGTGTCTACGTATGAAAGCCATTCTTGGCTCTTAGGATGTGTGGAAAATCGTAGATTGAGGGTATGCAAAATTTGATAATGAGGAAGCTCTGCCTCAAAATAAAAAAGATGTCTTGGTAAAGACAAGGAATCTACCACCTCAAAGAAAGCTTGGGAGATTTTACAAAATACTCTTCATGGAGTTGACAAGGTGAGAAAGTTAAAACTTCAAACTCTAAGGGCTGATTTTGAAGTTTTAAAAATGAAAGAATTCGAATGCATTTTAGATTATTGTTCAAAAGTGAAGGCTGTTGTAAATCAATTAAGAAGATATGGGGAGGACATAAAAGATGTTCGTGTGGTAGAAAAGATCCTTCACACTTTAACACTTAAATTTGATTTTGTGGTGTGTGCTATTGAGGAGTCTAAAGATTTAGACTCTATAATGGTAGAGCAATTGAAGGGTTGTTTCCATGCCCATGAAGAAAAGATCAAGAGAAGACAAGAAGTACCATTGGAGCAACTTCTTAAAACTCGGGCATCCTTCAAAGATTATGGAGGTGAAAAGAGCTATCGAGGGAATGGACGGGGACGAGATCGTGGCAGTCATGGAAGAGGAAGAAGAAACGCTAAGAACTTCAACAATGAAGTTAAAATCCACCGGACATTCAGAGGTCATGGTCGTGGACATAGAGGAGGAAGAGGACATGGCTACTACCAAGAAAATAATGGACAAAGGTATGACAAATCAAAAATTGAGTGTTATAATTGTCCTAAATTTGGCCATTACTCTTGGGAATGTCGTAGCAATGTTGAAGAAAAAGCTAACCTTGTTGACGACAAGAAAGAAGAAGTTGAGTACGCTGTTGATGACACTCAAGGAATGAGACAAGGATGATTGCAGTTCGTGGTATTTGGACAATGGAGCAAGCAATCATATTTGTGGATGCAAAGAGAAATTTGTGGAAATCAATAAAACAGTGAGAGGTAATGTGTCCTTTGGAGATACCTCAAAGATTCAAATTGAAGGGATATGTACGATTCTTATCTCCTGTAAAGATGGTAGTCATAAGTTAATTCAAGATGTCCCAAAATTAAAAATTAATATTTTGAGTTTGGGCCAATTTCTTGAAAAGGAATATGACATCCACATGAAAAATATGCATCTTTGGCTTAGAGATTCAAGTGTAATTCTAATTGCTAAAGTGCATATGGCTAAGAATAGATTATTCTCTCTGAATCTTAAGAAAATTGATGCAAAGTGTTTGAAGGCTAATGTGCAAGATGAATCATGGTGTGGCACATGCGATTTGGGCACTTAAATTTTGAAGCACTCAAATCAATGGGAGAAAAGAGCATGGTGCATGGGATACCATCAATAAGCCATCCCAATCAATTGTGTGAAGCTTGTCTTCTTGGAAAACATGCAAGGAGGAGTATTCCAAAGGAGGCCATGTCAAGATCAACCAAGCCTCTTCAGCTTGTTCACACTGATGTATGTGGACCAATCAATCCACCTTCCTTTGGTAAATGTAAATACTTTCTACTTTTCATTGATGACTTTAGTAGAAATACTTGGGTTTATTTCTTGAACAAAAAATCTGAAACTTTTGTTGCTTTTAAAACTTTCAAAGTACTTGTAGAAAAAGAAAGTGGCTATGAAATAAAAGCTTTAATGTCCAATAGAGGAGGCAAATTCACTTCAAAAGAATTTAATGACCTTTGTAAATCTCATGGAATTCATCGCCCTCTAATGGTACCTTATTCACCCCAACAAAATGGAGTTGCAGAGAGAAAGAATCGAACGATTCTTAATATGGCTAGATGTATGTTAAAATCTAAAAATATGCCCAAGGAATTTTGGGCAAAAGCTGTATCTTGTGCAGTTTATTTGAACAACATGTCTCCAACAAAGAATGTTAGAGATCAAACCCCTCAAGAAGCATGGAGTGGAAGAAAGCCAAGTGTCAAGCACTTGAGAATCTTTGGGAGCATAGCCTATGCTCATGTGCCACATCAAGGTAGAGCGAAGCTTGACGATCGAAGTGTCAAGCATGTGTTTGTTGGCTATGATACGAGTTCAAAAGGCTATAAGCTATACAACCCAAGTAGCGGCAAGATGGTGGTAAGTCACGATGTTGAATTTGATGAAGAATTGGCATGGAACTGGGAAGCTCAGGAAGAAACTTCATATGATTTTCTTCCATACTTTGGTGATAAAGAAGAACCAGAGACCATGGAACCTGTGCAGGATACAACTCCACCTCCTTCTCCAACAAATGTTGCATGTCCTTCTTCTCAAGAAAGTTCAAATGAACAACCGCAAAGGACAAGGAGTATTCAAGAACTCTATAAGGACACAGAGGAAGTTACTAATTTTGATTTTTATATTGTCTCTTTGCTGATAGTGAACCAATGAACTTTGATGAAGCTGTTGAAGACAAAAGGTGGAGACAAGCCATGGAGGAGGAGATCGAGTCAATAGAGAAGAACAACACTTAGGAGTTAACAACACTTCCCAAGGGTCATCGAGCAATTGGAGTTAAATGGGTATACAAGGAAAAGAAGAATGCTGATGGAGATGTGGAGAGATACAAGGCAAGACTTGTGGCTAAAGGCTACAAGCAAAGGCAAGGCATTGACTATGAAGAAGTCTATGCCCCTGTTGCCTGCATGGAGACGATTCATTTGCTTATCTCTTTGGCGGCGCAAATGAAGTGAAAGATCCATCAACTAGATGTCAAGTCAGCATTTTTGAATGGCTATCTTGAAGAAGAAGTCTATGTTGAACAACCATTGGGCTTTGTGGTCAAAAACCATGAAGATAAAGTGTTGCGGTTGAAAAAAGCTTTATATGGATTAAAGCAAGCCCCACGAGCATGGAATAGTTGCATCGACAAGTATTTTCAAAACAATGGGTTTACTCGTTGTCTCCATGAATATGCTCTTTACCTTAAAGTTCATACTAATGGAGATATCTTACTTGTTTGTCTTTATGTTGATGATCTTATTTTCACGGGTAATAACTCAAGTTTGCTTGAAGCTTTTAAGAAAGATATATCTCGTGAGTTCGAGATGACAGATGTAGGGCTCATGTCATACTACTTGGGCCTAGAAGTGAAGAAGATGGAGGGGGAAATTTTCATCTCTCAAGAAATCTATACAAAGGAGATCTTGAAGAAGTTCAACATGCTCGATTGCAACCCCGTGAACACACCGATGGAGAGTGGGACAAAATTGTCCAAGTTTAATGAAGGAGAAAATGTGGATCCCACATTTTTCAAAAGTCTTGTGGAAAGTTTGAGGTACTTGACTTGTACCAGGCCAGATATACTCTTTGCAGTTGGAGTAGTAAGCCGCTTCATGAAAGCTCCTACCTCCACCCATTTGAAAGTCACTAGAAGAATTCTTCGTTACCTAAAAGGTACGATCGACTTTGGGTTATTTTATTCTTCTTCTAATGATTTCAACCTTATGGGATTTTGTGATAGTGATTATGCGGGAGATATTGATGATAGAAAAAGCACAACTGACTTTGTGTTTTTCTTTGGTGATTCTGTTTTTTCTTGGAGTTCAAAGAAACAGTCCATAGTTACTCTCTCGACTTGTGAAGCCGAATATATAGCAACAACATCATATACCTGTCATGCTATTTGGTTAAGAAGATTATTGAAGGAGCTCAATTTGCCACAAATTGAAGCTACAGAGATTTGTATTGATAACAAATCTGCATAGGCACTCGCCAAGAATTCGGTGTATCATGATCGAAGCAAGCATATAGATACAAGATATCATTTCATCAGAGAGTGCATTGCCAAGAAGGAAGTCAAGCTCAAATATGTGAAGTCTCATGATTAGCCTGCAGATATCTTTATAAAACCTCTTAAGTTTGAGGATTTTCAGAGATTGAGATCAAGTCTTGGAATGAAAAAGAAAAATCAAAATTAAGGGAGAGATTTGTGGGGCTCATATTAAAGAAAAACAAATAAGAAAATGGGCGGTGCCTAACTTTGTTGACAACTTTGTTGAAGAAAATAGGAGGTGCCTAATTTTGTTGACAACTTTGTTGAAGAAAATGGGAGGTGCCTAACTTTGTTGACAACTTATAGGACTAAATCAACAACAATACATCTTCTTTGTAGTAGTTGAATGACATCTCTTACTATAAATTGAGGCCTCCATTCTTCATTTCAATCACACCAAAATAAGAGAGAAGCAATAGAAGTTAGAGAGAGTAATCCACAGATTGTAGTTTGTGAGATAAATAGTGAGTGTGGGTAATATTGTAGTGAGGTGTTTATAAATAAAGAGTATTGTTTCTTTTAAAATTGTAGTAGTCTCTTGACACTACTAAGTTGTAATATTGTAGTGGTTATATTGCTCCACTCGGATATTGTATTTTACTTATTAAAAGAGTTGGTGTCGTTGTTACTCTCTTGTGTTATTATTATTTGTCGTGGATATTATTCCTGGGCGGGGTTATTATTTTTCCCAACAAGGCGCACGCCCCAGGTTGAACAAAGGGCGGAGGGGATCCATTGAATTTTGAACTGTGACCAGTGAGCACAAAGCCCCGAGGATTCGCCGGTCATTGGAAAACAAAGATAAGCAGAAGGTGTAGAGTTGTTATATATGGTATCCATTTAGGGCTAGCAGCAAACTAAGGTCTGTTGTAGTATTTGTTATCCAAACATGGGGTTCGTTTTCGTTTCTTTATAGTTAAAAAAAGTGGTTTTAAGTGTTTATTCATTTATATAACACTAAGGTTGAGAGTATTGTTTTTCTCAGGATAATACAGTTTAAGCTGTAATCTTGATAAGATTTTGTATTACTGAACTTCATTTGACTTTTATAGGATGCTAAGGGTAATGATGTTGATCTCAGCATTTACAAGGGAAAGGTCCTTATCATTGTCAATGTTGCATCACAGAGGTATGTGTTAGCTTCATAGTTATCTTATTCATTATAGGTTTGAGAGCCTTTTTTCTGGTTTTATTTGCTTCTTTTCATTGTGAAGTTCCCATGTGTTGTTCCCAAAAAATTGACTGAAAGTATCCCGAGCAGACATCCACATTGGAATTGATATTTCATCGATCAAGGGAAAGAATGCATAGTAATTTAACTTCTAATTATTTGTAAATGTGGTTTGATACTCAGAATTCTGATGGTGTATGAATACCATTCTGTTGATCTAGCACATTTTGTGGATCTGTAATCTGTTACATTTCCATATGTCTTCTGTCATATGAACTTAGCGTGGTCTGGTTTTTCAGAGTTCAATTGAACATCAACTCAGCCTTTTCTTAGACGTTTTCTATGAGAAATTAAACTAAAAGCTTATCATCCTAGACGATCTTATCGGATAAGGCATTCCTTTCCCATGCTGAAAATATTATGTATCTGGCCAACTATAAAAACTGATTATTAAAACGTGGTGATGGAACATTTCTAGATCGGATATGAGTATCTGACATTGATCGACTTTCTAATGGGGGATGTGCATTGATTACAAGCAGTTGAACAAGGTCACAGTCAAGAACAAGTATTCTTTGCCTCATATTGATGATTTGTTTGACCAGCTTCAGGGAGTGAGGGTGTTCTCCAAGATTGATTTGAGGTCCGAGTATCACCAGCTGAAGATTCGGGATTCGGATATTCTTAAGACAACTTTCAGGACCCGTTATGGACATTATGAGATCCTTGTAATGTCGTTTGGGCTGACCAATGCCCCAACAGCGTTCATGCATTTGATGAATGGTGTATTCCAGCCCAATTTGGACTCATTCGTTATTTTATTCATTGATGACATCCGGGTGTACTCTTGTAGCTAGGAGGAGCATGCTCAGCACTTGATGGTTGTGTTACAGATATTGACGGAGGAAAATCTTTATGCAAAGTTCTCCAAGTGCGAGTTTTGGCTCGATTCAGTAGCATTCATAGGGCACGTGGTGTCCAGTGAGGGTATTCAGGTGGATCCGAAGAATATAGAGGCAGTGCAGAGTTGGCCTAGACCATTCTCCGCCACGGATATTAGGAGCTTTCTTGGTTTGGTGGGCTATTACCGTCACTTTGTAGAGGGATTTTCATCTATTGCATCGCCTTTGACCAAATTGACCCAAAAGGGTGCTCCTTTCAGGTGGTTGGACGAGTGTGACGAGAGATTTCAGAAGATCAAGACTGCTTTGACCATAACTCCAGTGTTAGTTCTACCATCAACTTCAGGTTCTTACACCGTGTATTGTGACTCCTCGAGGATAGGCATTGGATGTGTTCTGATGCAGGAAGGTAGGGTGATTGCCTATGCCTCGCGCTAGTGGAAGACCCATGAGAAGCACTATCCTATCCATGATCTTGAGTTAGCAACCATTGTTCACGCCTTAATGTTTTGGCGCCATTATTTGTATGGGGTTCATTGTGAGATCTATACTGATCACCGGAGTCTGCAGTATTTGTTTAAGCAAAAGGATATTAATTTGCATCAGCGGAGATGGTTATAGCTTCTTAAGGACTATGATATCACTATTTTTTACCATCCGGGGAAGGCCAATGTGGTGGCCGATGCTTTGAGTCACCGGGCGGAGAGTTTGGGGAGTTTAGCATATCTTCTGGCAGCAGAGAGACTCTTGGAATTGGATGTTCAGGCCTTAGCGGGCCAGCTTGTTAGACTGGATATTTCGAAGCCGAGTCGGGTATTGGCTTGCGTGGTCTCCATGTCTTCTCTTTATGACCGTATCAGGGAGCGTCAGTATGATGACCCGCACCTATTTGTTCTTCAGTACAGGGTTCGGCAAGGTGATGCTAGGGACGTGACTATTGGTGATGACGACATGTTGAGGATGCAGGGCCGAATATGTGTGCCTAATGTAGATGGGCTTAGGGAGGTGATTCTTGAGTTGGCCCATAGCTTGCGGTACTCCATCCATCTAAGTGCCGCGAAGATGTACCAGGATTTGAGACAACACTATTGGTGGAGGCAGATAAAGAAGGATATAGTTGGGTTTGTGGCTCGGTGTCTCAACTAACAGCAAGTTAAGTATGAACATCAGAGACTGGGTGGCTTGCTTAAGAGATTAGAGATACCAGAGTGGAAGTGGGCGCGGATCACCATGGACTTCGTAATTGGGCTCCCACGGACGTCGAGGAAGTTCGATGCTATTTGGGTTATTGTGGATCGGTTGATCAAGTCTGCGCACTTCATTCCAGTTGGTACTACTTACACTTCAGAACGGTTGGCAGAGATTTATATCAGAGTGATTGTTCGCCTGCATGGTGTCCTAGTTTCCATCATTTCAGATAGGGGCACTCAGTTTACATCGCAGTTTTGGAGGGTCGTGCAGCGAGAGTTGGGTACTCAGGTTGAATTGAGCACGACTTTTCACCCTCAAACGGACGGGCAGTCCGAGCGAACTATTCAAATATTGGAGGACATGTTGCGTGCTTGTGTCATTGACTTTGGGGGTTCATGGGATTTGCTTTTTGCCTCTCGCAGAGTTTGCATATAACAACAATTATCAGTCGAGCATTCAGATGGCTCCGTACGAGGCTTTATATAGGAGGAGGTGTAGATCTCCAATAGGATGGTTTGAACCGAGTGAGGCTAGGCTCTTGGGCACAGACTTGGTCCAGGATGCATTAGATAAGGTGAAATTGATTCAGAAGCGGCTTCGCACGGCACAGTCTAGGCAAAAGCGCTACGGGGACAAGAAGGTCCGTGATGTGTCTTTTATGGTTGGGGAGAAGGTTTTGCTGAAGGTATCACCCATGAAGGGTGTTATGAGGTTTGGGAAGAGGGGCAAGTTGAGCCCCCTGGTTTATTAGGCCTTTTGAGGTGCTTCAGAGGATAGGGAAGGTGGCTTATAAGATTTCCTTGCCACCTAGCTTGTCGAGTGTGCATCCAGTGTTTCATGTTTCCATGCTCTGGAAGTATGTTGGCGATCCGTCCCATGTTTTGGACTTCAGCACGGTTCAGTTGGAGGGTGATATGACTTATGATGTGGAGCCGGTGACCATTTTGGATCGACAGGTTCGGAATTTGAGGTCAAAGGACATAGCGTCAGTGAAGGTGAAATGGAGAGGTCAGCCTGTGGAGGAGGCCACCCGGGTGACCGAGCGGGAGATGCGGAGCAGATATCCACACCTATTTGAGACTTCAGGTATGTTTCTAGACCCGTTCGAGGACAAACAGTTGTTTAAGAGGGAGAGGATGTAACGACCCGTCCGGTCATTTCGAGAGTTATAGCTCCGTTTTCTCCATTTCTACTTCCTTTTATGCTTTTCAGCTATATTATGATATATCGGGTTAGTTGATTCAGGTCCGTAGTAGTTTCTGAGTGAATTGGGATACATAGTCTCTAAAGTAGAAGCTTAAGTTGGAAAAGTCAACCAAGCATTGACTTATGTATAAAAGACCTCGGATTTAAACTTTTTATAGTTCCGTTAGCTCTATTAGGTGATATTGGACTTGGGAGTGCATTCAGAATGAGATTTGGAGGCCCGTGGTAGAATGAGTCTTTTATTGGCGAAAGTTGGAATTGTTGCAATTTTGGTAGGTAGTGGAAATATTGATATCGGGGTCGGAATGGAATTTCGGAAGTTGGAATAGGTTTGTGGTGTTATTTTTTATTTGTGTGTAAAATTTGAGGTCATTCGGACGTGGTTTAGCGGGTTTCAACATCGTTGGTGGAATTCGGAAGTTTAGAAGTCCTTAGGCTTGAATCCGAGCGTAATTTGGTATTTTGATGCTGTTTTGAGTGATTCAAAGGTTAGAATAAGTTCGCATGGTGTTATATGACATGTTGGCATGTTTGGTTGAGGTCCCGAGGGCCTCGAGTGAGTTTCGGGTGGTTAACGGATCATTTATTGCCTTGGTGAGATAGCTGATCTGCTGTTGTATTTTGGTTCTGGTTTCCTCTTACTCATTCGCAAGAAGGGCCTCGCGTTCGCGAAGAGTGTTTCTGAGATGATGAATTTTTGTTCTACATGTTCGCGAAGGTGAGGACAGGAATGTGAAGGCTAGGGCAGTGTGTGCATCGCTAATGCGTGAGTGGTGTCGCGCTCGCGAAGAGGAGTAAGGCTGGTGGGGACCCCAGGTCCTTGGTCTACGCATTCGCGAGGTGAGGGTCACGTCCGCGAAGGTTTGAGCTAGTAAGGCATCATGGTCGCGAGTGGTAGACCGTGTTCACTTAGAAGGGATTTCTGGGCTGAGGCAGTTGTGCTTCACGAATGCAAGGGTACTTCCGCGTTCGTGAAGAAGGAAATCTAGGCAGCAGTGTTAAATTTCAAAATCGAGGGTTTGTGCCCATTTTTCATATTTTGAGCTAGATACCACGGATTTAGGAAATTTTTGAAGGGATTTTTAGGGAGTTGGTTAGGGTAAGTGTTTCTCACTTAGTTTTGGTTAAATTTCATGATTATATCTTAATTTTTATCATCTAAATTGTGATTTGGGGTGAAAATTGGGATTAAAGTGGAAGAGTTCTTGAGATGGAATTTTGAGGTTTTGAAGGGGATTTTGTTGTTGGATTTTGGTAAATTTGGTAGGGTTAGACTCGTGAGTGAATGGGCTTTTGGGTTTTGTGACTTTTGTCGGATTCCAAGATGTGGGCCCGATGGCCGGGACTGAGCCAGTTTCGGGTTTTGAGTCTAATTTAGTAGTTTTCTTGTGGAATTGATTCCTTTAGCATATATTAATGGTATTGTACTGCTTGTGGCTAGATTCAGGACGCTCAGAGGCCGATTCGAGAGGCAAGGGCATTACGGGGTAGAGATTTGCTCGGATTAAGGGAAGTAACGGTTTTAAATCTGGTCCTGAAGGTGTGAAACCCCGGATTTATGTGTCATGTGACTATTTGGAGGTGACACACATGCTAGGTGACGGGCGTGTGGGTGTGGACCGTTGGGGGATTGTGACTTAGTCCGTCCCGTAGCAACTGTAAAGTTGAACAACCTGTTGAAGATATATTATCCTCATGTGTATTACAAAGATTTGTTGTAAATCATGCTAGATACCATGTCTAGGCCTTATGCCAGTATTGTTTGGACCCTTGGAGGTCTTTTCTTGCTATCCTCCCACTGATTTTGGTTGATAATCTATACTCAATCATGTTCATGCATTTTTACATCATAGCTCAGTCTCTATTACTTTATTTGATGCATCATATCAATGTTGGTTGGGCTGATTACTTGATCTCTGAGATCCCGAGAGACTGGAGAGATTATGACTGAGTGAGGCTGAGGGTCTGATTGTGAGGACATTTATGGGATCGGGCTGCACGCCATAGCATGTTTCATTGATTCTGTCATGATGGGCATTGATATAGCGCTTGGGCTGAAGGAGCCTCTCCGGAGTCTGTACACACCCCCAGTGAGCGCAGGTACCTACTGAGTGCGAGTGCGGAGTGCCGAGTGCTGGGTGATAGGGAGGCATGAGTAATTGTGAGGTTGGAGTGACTGGAAGGACTGAGTGATGTTTTTTCTTGAGGGGCGGTATATGATTTCATCCTTTGTGCTCATAGATGCTGTGAGTCCTTGTTTGAGAAATGTTGAAAGATATTTTTATTGGTTTTACCTGAACTGGATTTAAACAAGCTGATTTGACTTAAACACTGGTTTTTAAATCATGTTGTACTTTATGGAATTTTTGTGATATGAACTATACTTGCATTTAGCTCGTCACTACTTCTCAGCCTTTATTTATTTCTGTTACTTACTGAGTTGGTGTACTCACGTTACTCCCTGCACCTGGTGTGCAAATCCAGGCATTTCTTGCCATGGTAGCGGTTGTTGATATATATTCAGTAGCGGATCATCGGATATAGCAAGGTAGTTGCCTGGCGATCACAACCCTATTTTTCTTCTTCCTTATCTTCCCCTTAGTTGTATTGGTCTTTCCCAAAATATGCTAATCTTGATGTTATCAGACAGTTTGTAGTAGTTATTCATGACTTAGTGACACCCCGATGTCGGGTTATCTTTTTCGCATTCTATTTTTATTTTGGTTTGAACTCTTTAATGAATATTCTAGTAAAGTATAGCTTTGACTTATCTTTTAAATGAAATATCGATGTGTTTTGGAAATGTGTCGGCTTGCCTAGTACCACGATAGGTGCCATCACGACGGGTTAGGTTTTGGGTTGTGACAAGTTTTACTTCTTGTATTTGCATTATGATTTTCTAGCTTATTTATGTCTACTCCTATAAATTAAGTTTTAGTTTTATGACATATATATTGAGGGTATAGTCGTTGAAGTTTTTTGCAAGCAATCAAATCTCTGCATTAGTGTCTCCTCCCCTCCTGGTACCACGGTGGCTTTCCTTCAATCATTGTTCTCTATTAATACAAGCAAGCTTTCATTCAGTTCTCTCGCTGCAAATTATGATCTAGACATTGGCTTTCCCGCACGGCACTGACAGTCAAGTCTAGCATGCGGACGGGTCCTTCAACTGGCGAAAAGTAAGCACACGAAAGTCGGTTGCTTTGTCTTACGTCGCCCTTCCCAGGTATCTCAGGAAGTCAATGCACAACAATACCCAAGTCAAACGTGTGATATGGATATTTAAAATAAATTATTTTATGCGTACTGTTTTTTTAAAAAAAAAATATATACTAACATTTAGCAGCAATAGAGCATGCACACCGATTGTGGATAAAATTTTACTCTCTTAATACTTATAGCCGTGAAGACAAAGAAAAAACAAACAAAGAAAAATGAAAAAAAAAGGATCTCAAATCTGTAGCATTAAAGTATTAGTACTAGAAAGTAGAAAGTATCAAAGAAATTAAATCTCGAATTGGAAAATGTACTTCATAAGATAAGAAATTTGTTTTTTGTTCCTATTTGAGAAAAGAGCTCGTGTCAGTATGCACTTCTGGGAGGATTACAACAACAACAACAACCCAATGGGATCTCACAAATGAAATCTGTGGAGTGTAATGTGTACGTAGATCTTACCTCTACCCTGGAGAGCAGAGCTGATTAATCCTTCAAATATCAGGGTACTTGCACTTTTTAAACTGGAAGGATGAAAAATGAGTGGGAGTTACAAAATAAAAGTTAAAGCCAAATGTGTATATAAAATGCTGAAAATGATGAGTTAAATTTATTTAGCTAACTCAATAAAAAACAAATAACTATTACAAATTTATATGAAGAATAATAAATTGACAATTGCCTGCTTATTTATAAAAATATTTTTTCAGGTTGTACAATAGAAATTAAATCATATAAAAATAAAAGCACTCATAAGTGAACATGAAAATGTGACGTTCAACCTGAAAGTTTTAAGTTTTGGTATTTGTCTCATCCATAAACATTATATTATACGTAAAAAGGAAAAATAGAACACTAACATTATTCAAAATTGAGAATTGAGACAAACAAAATAAAGCGAGAATTCAAATTATTCACAAAAGAAATTAATTTTTCAATTCATAAGTGAAGGAAGTTATTTATTCTCTTTTAGAGATAACTTTTTTGACAAAGTAGATTTCTTAAAGATGTATTCTACCAAATACTTACTCTCTTAATATTGTGCCTGAGCATAGAAGAAACAAAAAGAAAGATTTCAAAGTTGTATTTGAAATAGAATTTATTTTGTTCCCATATTAGGAAGAATCTTGTGTCAGCATGATGCATTTACTGACAACAACAACAACAACAACAATCCATTGAGTTCTCGCAAGTGGGGTCTGGGGAGGGTAGAGTATACGCAGACCTTACCCCTACTCCGAAGCGTATAGGGAGCCTGTTTCCGAAAGACCATCGGCTCAAGAAGACGAAAAGATATATTATATTAGTACCATCATTAGAACCGTAGGAAATGCATTTAACTTATATACCCAGCATCCCCCTCGTGTTTTGCCGATGTGGGACTCTATTTTAAGTCTAGGGTGTTACATACACCCACTCTTATGGACTCAGCGTCCTCGCTGATGTTTGCCCCACCGCATGGGATTTGCCTAGACTCAGCACTAAGGTTTGCACCACCTAACCGGGATTTGCCTAAACTCAGTTGAATACTAACCCACCATCAACATGGCTGACACAAGAATGGCTCTGATACCATTTGTAGCAGACCAACCCACTAGTGATATTGTCCGCTCTAGGCTTAGACCTTCACGGATTTAACATGCGTCACTAGGGTCTAAGGCTTGTTAACTTATATACCCAGCATCACTCTTGGGTTTTGCCGATATGGGACTCTGTCTAAAATTTGGGATGTTAAATCGTCATTATGGAATGGAGAAAAAAAATAAGTTAAATAATACAACAGGAAATTCTTTGTTTTTCATCTTTGATTTATCTTTTGGATAGGGAACACACCAATAATTAAGAAGGGGTGTACGGATGCACATACACCAAGAATTCTATATATATGTACCAAGAACTATTTCTTACTTACAAACGCTATACAAATTCAAAAAAAAAAAGAGAGAGAACTAGAGTTTAAAAAAAAAGAGAGAAACATAACAAAATGAGCGCTTCAAGTTCATCGAACATTTCCAATGAAGATTATTGAAAATTATATCGTGGAATATTAGTCACTGTTATGAGAAAAATATATTTAGAAAATAGGCTATAGAAGCGTACCTACGGATGCACAAACCTCACTTGGTAATACTACAAGAGTGTGAAACGCACATCAAATGGAAAACTAGCACTAAACATGAAAACTTGGTGTTACAATGGGACAGAGAACGCATCAACTATGATAGATATCACCAAGAAAACGCAAGAGAGATTGATAAATATATTTTGTCAAATATTCAGATGGTTAAATATCCATCGGTTAAGTTCAAATTTTATGGAGTTTATGGAGATCTAACATATGGTCTAGATTTAGAACCATTAAAATTGACACCACATCCTGAGTCACGTAATAAGTTATATGATACATCACGAGCTATGATCGGGGGATGCTAATCTAACCCGCCCAATAGAGAGAAGCATCAGATCTCCAAATACAAAAGAGCAGATGAATAACTTCATCAATTTTACGGTTAGCCCCGGTATTTTAGATTTAGACTTTAGCCCCTTTATATATGGAGCTACCAAATCACCACAAAGATTATCCAAATAAAGCGAGAATTCAAATTATTCACAAAAGAAATTAATTTTTCAATTCATAAGTGAAGGAAGTTATTTGTTCTCTTTTAGAGATAACATTTTTGATAAAGTAGATTTCTTAAAAATGTATTCTACCAAAAACTTACTCTCTTAATATTGTACCTGAGAATAGAAGAAAGAAAAAAAAAGGTTTCAAAGCTGTATTTGAAATGAAATTTATTTTGCTCCAATATTAGAAAGAATCGCGTGTCAGCATGATGCAGTTACTGACTACAACAACAACAACCCATTAAGTTCTCACGAGTGGGGTCTAGGGAGGGTAGAGTGTACGCAGACCTTACCCCTACTCCGAAGAGTATAGGGAGCCTATTTTCGAAAGACCATCGGCTCAAGAAGACGAAAAGAGACATTATATTAGTACCATCAATAGAACCACAGGAAATGCATTTACTGAATATATTTATGAAACAAGAGGTAAAAGTTTGGCTTCACCAACTGTGATATATCTTTAGCCTTGTGAAGAAATATAGAATGGTCGTGTCATAGCGAGGGCTCAAGTCAAGTTTTACATACACCCCCTCTTATAGACTTAGCGTCCTCGCTGAGGTTTGTCCCACCGCATGAGATTCGCCTACACTTAACTCCAAGGTTTGCCTCGCCTAACCGAGATTTGCCTATACTAAGTTGAACTCTAACCCAACATCGGCAAGGCTAATACAAAAGTGGCTCTATTACCATTTGTAACAGGCCAGCCCGCTAGTGATATTGTCCGCTCTATGCCTAGGCCCTCATGGGTTTAAAATGCGTCACTAAGGTCTATGGCTTGCTAACTTATATACCCAGCATCACCCTTGTGTTTTGCCGATGTGGGACACTATCTAAAGTCTGGGGTGTTACATACACTCCCTCTTATGGACTCAGCATCCTCGCCGAGGTTTGCCCCCACCGCATGGGATTCGCCTTGACTCAGCACTGAGGTTTGCACCATCTAACCGGAATTTGCCTAAACGTAGTTGAACACTAACCCACCATCAACATGGCTAACACAAGAATGGCTCTGATACCATTTGTTGCAGACCAACCCGCTAGTGATATTGTCCGCTCTAGGCTTAGGCCTTTACGGATTTAAAATGTGTCACTAGGGTCTAAGGCTTGTTAACTTATATACCCAGCATCACTCTTGGGTTTTGCCAATACGGGACTCTGTCTAAAATTTGGGATGTTAAATCGTCATTATGGAATGGAGAAAAAAAATAAGTTAAATAATACAACTGGAAATTCTTTGTTTTTCATCTCTGATTTATCTTTATGATAGGAAACATACCAATAATTAAGAAGGGGTGTAGGGGACGCATATATACCAAGAATTCTATATATATGCACCAAGAACTATTTCTTACTTACAAACACTATACAAATTCAAAAAAAATACAAAAGAGAGAGAACTAGAGTTTGAAAAAAGAGACAAGCATAACAGAATGAGCGCTTCAAGTTCATCGATCATTTCCAATGAAGATTATTGGAAATTGTTTCGTGGAATATCAATCACTGTTATGAGAAAAATACATTTAGAAAATAGGCTATAGAAGCGTACCTACGGATGCACAAACCTCACTTGGTAATACTGCAAGAGTGTGAAACGCATATCAAATGGAGAATTAGCACTAAACATGAAAACTTGGTGTTATTATGGGACAAAGAACGCATCAACTGTGATAGATATCACCAAGAAAACTCTAGAGAGATTGATAAATATATTTTGTCAAATATTCAGCTGGTTAAATATCCACCGGTTAAGTTCAAATTTCATAGAGTTTATGGAGATCTAGCATATGGTCTAGATTTAGAACCATTAAAATTGACACCACATCCTGAGTCACGTAATAAGTTATATGATACATCATGAGCTATGATCGGGGGATGCTAATCTAACCCGCCCAATAGAGAGAAGCATCAGATCTCTAAATACATAAGAGCAGATGAGTAACTTCATCAATTTTACGGCTAGCCCCGGTATTTTATATTTATATTTTAGCCCCTTTACATATGGATATACCAAATCACCACAAAGATTATCCAAATAAAGCAAGAATTCAAATTATTCGCAAAAGAAATTAATTTATCAATTCATAAGTGAAGGAAGTTATTTGTTCTCTTTTAGAGATAACGTTTTTGATAAAGTAGATTTCTTAAAGATGTATTCTACCAAAAACTTACTCTCTTAATATTGTACCTGAGAATAGAAGAAAGAAAAAAAAGAAAGATTTCAAAGCTGTATTTGAAATGGAATTTATTTTGTTCCAATATTAGAAAGAATCTCGTGTCAGCATGATGCATTTACCAACTACAACAACAACAACCCATTAAGTTCTCACAAGTGGAGTCTGAGGAGGGTAGAGTGTACGCATACCTTACCCATACTCCGAAGAGTATAAGGAGCCTGTTTTCGAAAGACCATCGGCTCAAGAATACGAAAAGAGACATTATATTAGTACCATCATTAGAATCATAGGAAATGCATTTACTGGATATATTTATGAAACAAGAGGTAAAAGTTTGGCATCACCAACTGTGATTTATCTTTATCCTTGTGAAGAAATATAGAATGGTCGTGTCATAGCGAGGGCTTAAGTCAAGTTTTACATGCATCCCCTCTTATGGACTTAGCGTCCTCGCTAAGGTTTGCCCCACCGCATCAGATTCACCTACACTCAACTATGAGGTTTGCCTCGCCTAATCGAGATTTGCCTAAACTAAGTTGAACTCTGACCCAACATCGGCAAGGCTAACGCAAAAGTGGCTCTATTACCATTTGTAATAGGCCAGCCCGCTAGTGATATTGTCCGCTCTGGGCCTGGGCCCTCACAAGTTTAAAATGCGTCACTAAGGTCTATGGCTTGTTAACTTATATACCCAGCATCACCCTTGTGTTTTGCTGATGTGGGACTCTATCTAAAGTCTGGGGTGTTACATACACTCCCTCCTATGGACTCAGCGTCCTCGCCGAGGTTTGCCCCCACTACATGGGATTCGCCTTGACTCGGCATTGAGGATTGCCCTGCCTAACCGAGATTTGCCTAAACTCAGTTGAACCCTAACCCACTATCAACATGACTGACACAAGAATGGCTTTGATACCATTTGTAGCAGACCAGCCCGCTAGTGATATTATCTGCTTTGGGCTTAGGCCTTGACGGATTTAAAATGCGTCACTAGGGTCTATGGCTTGTTAACTTATATACCCAATATCACTCTTGGGTTTTGCCGATGTGGGACTCTGTCTAAAGTCTTGGGTGTTACATCATCATTATGGAATGGAGAAAACAAATAAGTTAAATAACATAACTGGAAATTATGTGTTTTTCATCTCTGATTTATCTTTAGGATAGGGAACACACCGATAAATAAGAATGGGTGTAGGGGACGCATATACACCAAGAATTCTATATATATGCACCAAGAACTATATCTTACTTACAAACGCTATACAAATTCACAAAAAAAGAGAACTAGAGTTTGAAAAAAGAGAGAAGCATAACAAAATGAGCGCTTCGAGTTCATCGAACATTTCCAATGAAGATTATTAAAAATTGTATCGTGGAATGTCAGTCACTATTATGAGAAAAATATATTTAGAAAAGAGGCTATAGAAGCGTACCTATGGATGCACAAACCTCACATAGTAATACTGCAAGAGTGTGAAACGCACATCAAATGAAAAACTAGCACTAAACATGAAAACTTGGTGTTACTATGGGACAAAGAACGCACCAACTGTGATAGATATCACCAAGAAAACGCTAGAGGGATTGAGAATTATATTTTGGAGAATATTCAGCTGGTTAAATATCCATCGGTTAAGTTCAAATTTCATGAAGTTTATGGAGATCTAACATATGGTCTAGATTTAGAACCATTAAAATTGACACCACATCCTGAGTCACGTAATAATTTATATGATACATCATGACCTATGATCGGGGGATACTAATCTAACCCCGCCCAATAGAGAGAAGCATCATATCTCCAAATACAAAAGAGCAGATGAGTAGCTTCATCTATTTTACGGCTAGCCCCGATATTTTAGATTTAGATTTCAACCCCTTTATATATGGAGATACCAAATCACCACAAAGATTATCTAAACTTGATAGGATAATCTGCACTTCGAAATTTTACACTTCATTTGAACGTGTAACACCAACTATTCTAGGAAGCGACATTTGAGACCATATACCGATAAAGTTGAGGTTGGCACACCCAGGTAAAGTTGCACAATTACAGTTGTGTTGGTTTTGTGTACGAGATTGGCAGTTCTCTTCTCTTCACCCCCCCCCCCTTTTTCTGGGCCATGAAAATAGCACATCAACTAATGCTTTCAATTAGGGGTGTTCATAAGAACCCAAAATATCGAACCAAACCGAACAAAAAAATTGATACTTTTTAGGTTTGGTTTGGTTTTGATTTTGAATATTAAAACCGATCAAATTTGCTTTGGTTTTGGTTTGAATCAAAAAATAACCGAAAAACTGACTATAAAAGCAGCTATTTAAATTTGTTATTACACCTGTATATATATATATATATATATATATATTTGTGTGTGTGTGTGTGTGTGTGTGTGTGTGTGTGTGTTTGTGTAATGTTTCTTAAATTTTATGGTACATATTAGTCATATGTATTTTTAGTCTAGTTTTTTGCTATTATAATAATCTGATTCTTTGCCTTTACATTCTAGTTTTTTGGTAGTTTTATTTTACTAAGTACAAGAATTTATTTCATGTTAAAAATAATCAATTTTTAATTGAGTACTTAAATTATTTATCACTATTTGATTCAATTATCATCAATATATCTTGAAATTGATAGATTTCTCAAAGAGCAATTAAATTATTAGTGTTACATTGAAAATGTAGTTTTCGGAATATGTGTTTGGTAGTGTATGTCTCATATGTTAGGAAAAAAATGATAAATAACTGAAAAAACCGAAAAACCGACATAAACCGAATCGATAAAAAACCGACTCAATTGGTTTGGTTTAGTTTCAATATTTGAAAATCCACTCACTTGGTTTGGTTTATTTTTAGGAAAATCCCGACTCAAACTGAACCATGAACACCCTAGCTATGTCATAGTGAGGGCTCAAGTCAAGTTTTCATATTTCCAAAAGTCAGCTCTGAAGAAAGGTGTAAGCAAATTTGCAAGTAGATGAAAACACCGGTTGCGGTAATATATTACCCTCTTAATATTGTACCTTAGAAGATAAAGTATATAAAAAAGGCAGTAAAGAGAACAAAGGAAGATCTCAAATCTTTTACGTTAAAGTTCTAGAGTACTACAAAGTATCAAAGAAAGGTGAAGATGTACTTCATATGAAGTGGAATTTATTTGGTTCTTATTTTAGAAAGGAGCAGTCTCCATCTGTAACACCCCAGACTTTAGACGGAGTCCCACGTCGGCAAAACACAAGGGTGGTATCAGAGCCCTCTTGTGTTCTGGCGATGTGGGACTCTGTCTAAAGTCTTGGGTGTTACATACACCCCTTCTTATGGACTCAACGTCCTCACTGAGATTTTCCCCACCGCATGGGATTCGCCTACACTCAGCACTGAGGTTTGGACCGCCTAACAGAGATTTGCCTAAACTAAGTTGAACTCTGACCCAACATCGGTAAGGCCGACACAAGAGTAGCTCTGATACCATTTGTAACAGACCGGCTCGTTAGTGATATTGTCCGCTTTGTGCCTAGGCCCTCACGGGTTTAAAACACGTCACTAAGGTCTAAGGCTTGCTAAATTATATACCCAGCATCCCTCTTGTGTTTTGCCGATGTGGGACTCTATCTAAAGTCCGAGGTGTTAAAAACACCCCCTCTTATAGACTCAGTGGCATCGCTGAGGTTTGACCTACCACACATTATTCGCCTAGACTCAGCACTGAGGTTTGCCCCGCCTAACTGGGATTTCCCTAAAGTTAGTTGAACTCTAACCCACCATTAACATAGCTGACAAAATAGTGGCTTTGATACCATTTGTAGCAGACCAACCCAAGAGTGATATTGTTCGTTACAGGCCTAGGCCTTCACGGATTTAAAACGTGTCACTAGGGTCTAACGCTTGTTAACTTATATACCCACCATCGCTATTATATTTTCCCGATGTGGGACTCTGTCTAAAGTGTGGGGTGTTACATCATCATTATGGAATGGAGAAAAAAAACAAGTTAAATAATATAACTTGAAATTCTGAGTTTTTCAGCTCTGATTTATCTTTAGGATACGAAACACACCAATAATTAAGAAATGGTGTAGGGATGCATATACACCAAGAACTCTATATATTTGCATCAAGAAATTTTTCTTACTTACAGTCGCTATACAAATTCAAAAAAAAAGAATAGAGTTTGAAAAAAGAGAGAAGCATAACAGAATGAGCGCTTCAAGTTCATCGAACATTTCCAATGAAGTTTATTGGAAATTGTTTCGTGGAATATCAGTCGCTGTTATGAGAAAAATAAATTTAAAAAAGAGGCTATAGAAGCGTATCTACGGATGCACAAACCTCACTTGGTAAAACTACAAGAGTGCGAAACGCACATCAAATGGAAAACTAGCACTAAACATGAAAACTTGGTATTACTATGGGACAAATGATATATATATTAGATATCACAAAGAAAACGCCAGAGGGATTGGCAAATATATATCGGCAAATATTGAGCTGGTTAAATATCCATTGGTTAAGTTAAAATTTCATCGAGTTTATGGAGATCTAACATGTGGTCAAGATTTAGAACCATTAAAATTGACACCACATCCTGAGTCACGTAATACGTTATATGATACATCATGACCTATGATCGGGGATGCTAATCTAACCCGCCCATCAGAGAGATGTATCAGATCTCCAAATACAAAACAGCAGATAAGTAACTTCATCAATTTTACGGCTAGCCCTGGTATTTTAGATTTAGATTTCAGTACCTTTACATATAGAGATACCAAATCACCACAAAGATTATCCAAACTTGATATGATAATCTGCAATTCGAACTTTTACACTTCATTTGAACGTGTAACACCAACGATTCAAAGAAGCAACATTTTGGACCATATGCCGATAAAGTTGAGGTTGGCTCGCCGATGTACAGTTGTACAAGTGTAGAAGAAAACTTTGGTATCCAAATAGGCACTATGTGAGAATTAAGTTCAATTGCAGTTGTGTTGGTTTTGTGAAACTACGATATTGAGGTTTGCCCTTCCGCACGGGATTCACCTAAACTCAGCACTAAAGTTTACCCCGCCTAAATGGGATTTTCCTAAACTCAGTTGAACTCTGACCCACCATCAATATGGCTGACAAAATAGTGGCTCTGTTCCCATTTGTAGCAGACCAACCCGCTAGTGATATTGTCCGCTCCGGGCCTAGTCCTTCACAGATTTAAAATGTGTCACTAGGGTCTAATGCTAGTTAACTTATATACCCAACATCACTCTTGTATTTTTCCGATGTGGGACTCTGTCTAAAGTTTGGGGTGTTACATCATCATTATGGAATGGAGAAAAAAAACACAAGTTAAATAATACAACTTGAAATTCTGAGTTTTTCAGCTCTGATTTATCTTTAGAATAGGAAACACACCAATAATTAAGAAGGGGTGTAGGGGATGCATATACATCAAGAATTCTATATATATGCATCAAGAACCATTTCTTACTTACAGACGCTATACAAATTCAAAAAAAAAAGAACTAGAGTTTGGAAAAAGAGAGAAGCATAACAGAATGAGCGCTTCAAGTTCATCGAACATTTCCAATGAAGATTATTGAAAATTGTTTCGTGGAATGTCAGTCACTGTTATGAGAAAAATACATTTAAAAAAGAAGGCTATAGAAGCGTACCTACGGATGCACAAACATCACCTGGTAATACTGCAATAGTGTGAAATGCACATCAAATGGAAAACTAGCACTAAACATGAAAACTTGGTGTTACTATGGGACAAAGAACGCATCAAATATGATAGATATCACCAAGAAAACGTTAGAGGGATTGATAAATATATTTTGGCAAATATTCAGCTGGTTAAATATCCATCGGTTAAGTTCAAATTTTATGGAGTTTATGGAGATCTAACATATGGTCTAGATTTAGAACCATTAAAATTGACACCGCATCCTGAGTCACGTAATAAGTTATATGATACATCATGAGCTATGATCGGGCTATGCTAATCTAACCCGCCCAATAGAGAGAAGTATCGGATCTCCTAATACAAAAGAGCAGATG